>NC_084986.1:9086082-9131082 GCF_963691925.1 Scomber scombrus
TGGGGGTCATGACCTTTTTTTTTTTTTTTTTAAGTATTGCAAGTTTTTTGGGAGCTTCTTTTACATGAAGTAAGTCGCTGGGTAAAAAGTGAAGAGAAAATAATACACACAAGTTTCAGCGTTCATTTTCTCATCATTTAAACAACTCATTGGACCAGCGTCTTCCAAAAATGTGTATATGCTTATGTGCTGTTTAAGAAGAACACAAAGACAATGACAATGGGTGGGAGAAGTCACCGCAGAGGGAATGTGTTCAAACAGAGAGAGAAGCGGTTGATGAAGGAGTGGAGCACAGTTAAGCAGGGAGTGGCTGCTGGAAGTGGGTCACAGTGGCACTGACGTGATTCAAAGTGACGTGCAGGGAGAAGGCCGGACTCGCGCCACCGTCACCTTTTGTCTTGCACAAACACGAACACACACACACACATGTTCTCACATTAAGATCCATCAGCTTGATTTATTGGGCGAGCAACACTATACTCCCTCAGTATAGTTTCTGTGCCTCTCTCTGTATTGTTTACTGCCTAGTTGGGCATTTTTATTTTGCTGCTTCTTCACAGCGCCTTTCAGTCACTTTATTGGCTCTTAAGATAGCATTCAGGTTATGCATAAGTAATAATGGCCTCTCCCTAGGTGCTTGTTGTGTATAAAAGAGTAGATGGTGAGCTGAGTTTTGCACGGTAATTATTTAGGCTTGGCTATGCGATCCCTGTACGATCTGTAGCTTTACCTCGTGCCCCGTGGAGAAGTGACGAGGGGAAGGATGTGAGCTGGAGGGATGGAGGGATAAAAGAATGGAGGAGTGGCGAGGGACAGAGGGAACGCTTTAATTGCCTGACCCTCTCTCCCACCAGGATGGCTCCGTGGAGCTGGGTGTTAAAGAGAGGGGGACGGCTGGATTCTCCCAGCAGATCCCTGCGGCTCTGTGCATGCAGCATGCATGTGTACTGTCAGTTTGTGTGTATGTGGAGGTGTTGAAGTGTTTTGTGCGTGATTTGTGTTCTTGTGAATGTTCCCACGGCAGATCAGCACATATTTGAGCAGGACCACTTAATCATGCCATGTGTGATGCTGAAGTGATGCGCTGTGAGATTTAATGTAACCCCCTATAACACATCAAAGGCTTATAGATGGGGAGTGCAATAGGAGGGATGCTGTGGTATCTGGAGCTACTCAGACTGCTTCTGGCTGTGGGACTCCTCACTTTAGGCCAATTCTGGGTTCCTCCAGTCGAATATGTGCTCATCTTAATTTTTGTTTAATTTGTTCCAAGGAGATAAAAATAAGCCTGACAGACTCAGATGACTTTTGACTTTATTGGATTACTGATGGCAAGATTTCAATCTGTGTAAGTAATCAAAATATACACAGCAAAGAGGGAGAAAAAGCAACACACGTTCATTTTTTCATCCTCCCCCTCTTTCTGGGGCTTCTCTCTTTTGTTGTTTGAGTGTGCTGGTGATGAGTGAAGGCTGAGGAACCTTCATCCTAATCGGCTTGAGATCTGGCCGCAGATCAGGCCAGCAGATGAATCCAGATTAAAGGGTCACAAGGCAGAGAGAGAGGATTACCAGCTCTGGCCACTGCAGCCTCCTCTTGTAGCTTGACTAACCAGCCAACTGACAGCACTGTCTGCACCGCCCCTCCCAAAAGTCAAGGGGCTGAACATAAATAGGCCTGAAGACCCAGCTGGGGCAATGCACTCTTGTCTACTCTCAGGTCTTGAGAAAGAGATCAGTTTTGTTCATTTGAAAAAAGATTTAAAGCTGGGTTTGGGAGAAAATAAGCATCTTTTAAAAATAATAGCTATTAATACTGCATCATAACTCAATCTCAAGTAGACACTAGTTCCAGATCAGTGGTTGTAATGATTCTTACTTTGTAACCAAGTTACTGGGAGAAATTTAGTTAAGGCAGTAATCAAATTTGTCAGGATCCGCTACCATATTTTTAAACAATGGCTGACATGTTTCAGTTATATTAATGATATAGAACATTTGGACTGAGTGACAGGACAAGCTTGGTACTGAGAAACTATGCAGTGCTGTTCAGCTGTGGAAACCCATGTGGACCTTGAATTGGGATTATTTTCCAAAGTTAAGAAGGAAATATCTTGCTCATTGTGCAGACCTTTAAAGAAACAGTGGTTACATGTTCTTCCCTGTAACACGTCAAACCTCTCACGCAGTTTTAATTATGCAGTTTTCATTTGCGTCATGGGTGGTGAGATGTTCTTCAAGCCAAGTGACACTAAACGCATCAAATATGAAAATGAAGCAGGATGAGCTGTGAGGGACAGATGAGGATAGATTTGTTTGCAGCACCAGTGGAGGCCATGACCTTTTTTTAATTAAAAAAAAAAAAAAAGTTTTACAAGTTTTGGGGAGCTTAGCTTGCATTTAGTTTTAATTGCTGAGTAAAAGTGACGAGAAATGAAAACAAGTTCTGTCGTTCATTTTCTCAAACACTTATGAATTGTTAAAGAAGAACCAACGGTGCGTGGAGAAGTTACAGCAGAGGGATGTGTTGAAACAAAGAGAAGGGAGAGTTGAGGGAGTGGCGACTGTTTATCCTAATGTCATCTTCAGTGCAAGTAATTCAATTATTTTGGACACAAGGTTGTTAAAAACCCCTTTTAAGACAACATTCTTCAACAGAAATGCAAATATGTTAACCTGGTTTCTATAACCCCCCCCCCCCCCCCCGATAGCGCAGTTTGTTTGTTTCATTTACATTATAACGGATAATGTTGAGTTATTACAGAAAGGTGACAAAACTTGCTCACTCAAGTACATGTCCATGTTGACTCATGTTCACCTGGATTAAAAACAAGGGTGTAGCTGCTATTGAGAATCCAGGTTGTCAGCGTGTGTGTTTTTAATAGTGTGTCTGTGCAGAACAGCACCCCCTGGTTGCACAGTGTGGATCAACCTGGTTATAGCTTTGGTTTAGTTTAGTTTAGTTTAGTTTAGTTTAGTTTAGTTTAGTTTAGTTTAGTTTGCACAAATTAAAAATTACACAAAAATAACAAAGAACAAATAATATACAGTGCAGGGAGACTCAGAAACCCTAAATTGACTAATTTGAAGCCTCCACCTAAATTTTTTTTTAAAGTGATGGCAAACTAAATATATGTAACTATATATATAACAAAATAAAAACAGGAAAATGAGTGTGAGTGTGAACATGTGCATGCATGTGTGCATATGTTTGTGAGGGGATATTGGTTTATACATCTGTATATAATGCATGGTGACAATGCATTTTAATAACATTTCAGCTTTAATAACATTTCAGTTATACATAACAAACCAAGGTCAGCGTTACCTCACTGATGCAACATGTTATGATTGTGTGTGTGTGTGTGAGAGAGAGAGAGTAGTAAGAGTGTGTGTAGTAAGAGTGTGTGTGCATTCCCCTACAGCAGTGACTCCACCCAGCATTTTTATCAGTAACACTCCCTGACGGCTTTGTTTCCTATTTCTCCATCATCGTCTCCACTCTCTGCCTTTCTGTTCTTCCACTTAGAAAACTAAATAAAGTAAAGCTGTGTGTGCACTGGTGTGCTCCTGACTAGCTTCCGACTAGTTGCTGAGCGCAGCTCCTCTGCGCAACTCGGCTTTGATCTCGCACTGTAAATTAAACATGCCTTTTTAGATAACAGGCTCTGTGCCACCTACCAAGACAAACTTCACACAGATCCTGTCCCTGGTTTGAACTCAGTAGAGTTGATTCCTGGGTTTTTCTTACCATTATACGACTTAGGCGCAGCGCCTACGTGTTTTTTCACAGCGCCTTCAACAGAAAGAAACTATATTGAGAGTTCTCTACTGCGTTTTGCTGTCATTTATAGTTGCTCTAAATTCGCAATTTAGAGCAACTCAAAAAAATGTGAAGGATAATTTCTGTTTCATTTGTATTCTTGCTAATGTTGTCACCTTTGTTTTTGTTATGAATATTGTAATGATAATAGTCCAAAACTATGTAAAAATGCGTAGTATGTAGTCAAATAATATCACATCAGTCTACCTAAGGAAAACCCTGGATTTAAGTAAATGCAGAATTGCAGCTTTTTTTTCAGGATCAACTACAGTTATGGGAGTCTCTGTGGAGCCATTAGGCCCCAACCACACTTGTGTGTCATGTGTAATGAAATAAATCTCAAATATGGAGATGATATCTGTTTCTCACTAAGTGAGTGGCGCAGGGGAATGTGAGCCAAACTGGGAAATGACCCCAGTCAAGTACGGGGTGTGAACACTGCTAATCTGGGAATGCTCAGTGCTTGACCTTTGACATCAATTTACAGCTAGTTTTTTTTAAGCACATGTGAACTTTTTACAAGGCACCATAGATGGCTGAATGGATGGTAGATGGACTTGCAGAATAATACTAGAAGTAGTTACAGTTTTCCTAAAAGCCAACAAGTTTAAATTTAGAGATTTAACAGTTTGGTGATTAATAGATTTAGTCAAAAAATGAATTGTCACAAAGGAATCGTAAGAAGAAATATGAGTCTCTAAATGTGAATTTTTTTTTTCTTACTCTGTTTTATATTATTCTAAATTCAGTATCTTTGGGTTTTTGACTGTTAGTCAGAACAAATTAGCAAGAACATCACTGTTCAATTGGAGTTCCAAATATTGCACATATTTCAACTCACAGGTTAGGTACATTTTTTCATTTACCTTCTTAAGACAACAGTCAGGTACCAAAATAAACAATTAAACATGTTTTCTCACCATGATCATTCGTCCTGCTCATACTGGCTATTAGAAGATCCCTTCATTATGCATTTAAAATGCAAGTGATAAGGGCCAAAACCCATTGGCAGCCCTCTTTCTGTACAAAAATGTAGTTTATCTGAAACTAATATGAAGCTTCAGTCATCCAAATGAGTCAAATCAAGTAGATATCTTTCAATATTACAGTCTTTTTAGTGCTAAATTCCCTCTTTTTGTTACTATACTTAAACCACAGCTCAACAGGGAAACGCTCTGAGGAAACTGAAAAAAGGAAATTTGATGCTAAAATCTTGACATGACTAACTCTGTTAGTTCAACTTCAGACTGCTGAACCCTCATATAAGCTTCAGATCAACTTCTTACACAAAATGACTATGTGGGCACACTGTGGATTTTGGCCCCCATCACTTACATTAAAACCACAACTTGAAGGGGATCTTTTAATAGCCAGTATGAACAGGAGGAATGATTACATCGAGGTAAACCTCTGTCAGTGTTCACCTGACTGTTGGTTTAAGACTGACTGGAAAAATTGTGAACCTACCCTTAAAGACATTAACAATGACCTGAAAAACCCTCAGTAGGAGAATTCCCTTCCTCCAGGAGCTTTTTGGTCTCTCAAAGTACACAGCAACCTTTGGAGCTCTATGTGGTCCTTTTGCTCCAGTGGTCCTGCCTGCCTGTTTTCCGCTTGAGGTCTTTGAAATGCTAATCTCTTCTCCTCCCCTCTTTTCTTCTCCGTCTCTCCTCCAGATTCCTCCTCCAACTACATCAGGCAGCTGGAGACTAAAGTGCGGATCCTGGAGGACGACAACAATAAGCTTCTCTCTCAGGTGAGGTGCACACATACGTCTCTCCCTCTCTCTCTTCCTCTCTTTCTGTCACTTGCAGATGTGTGAGTGGCACTACAAGCCCAGTCCAGTACCATTTGAACTCACTCAACCCCCTCTTGTGCAACTTTTTAATCCAACCCAAAAACATGTGATCGGCAGCTGGGATGAGATAAAGTGTTGTGCCCGATGCGTCTATGAAGCCGCCCCCTCACAACAGCCTGCCTGTTAGTTGGAGAGTATGTTTATCCATGTTTAATTCATGGGGAGTCGGTAAGCTTCAGTAGCGAGCAGTGATGTTAGCCCCTTCGGCGAACTGCGGGAGTGGAGGAGAGATGAGAGGAGGAAAAGGAGGGGAAGGAGGTATTAAGTGACAGTGACAGAGTAAAGAAGCTCTCCCAAAGTTAACCTTGCTCTGACTTCACCCAAATTTGGTGGATGGAGGAGCTGAGTGAGTGGAGGTGGGAGTGTGAGGATGAGGAAGAGGAGGTGGTGGAGGGGGGGAGAGGTTGGATTTCTGTGCTGGTTCAACAGGAGGTCACATGTCAGTCTGCAGTGGTGTGTGTTACATAAAGTGTGAGGGGGATCAAATAATGAATTATTGGTAAATCCTCATCTTTCAGTTTTTAAAGTAATGCTTTATGATGCAACTCATCTGAATGCAAGTCAGACAGCACACAGTCGAGCAGTTTCAGTTTAAACAGCTTTTTGATTTGAAGCCTTTATTCTTTTCTTTTTTTTCTTTTTTTTTTATAATACTGATTCCTCTTTCCCCAGTTATCTCCCAGCAGAGTTATATCTAGGCACTAGTGTAGGCTGGAATCACTGATACGAAACCTAAATGATCCTCATAATTAGCTCTTAAGTGCTGCAATTAGGTGCTACTCTGTCTCACAGCAGTGTTACATCAAGGCATATAATATTAACTTGCTTCTTAAAGTCGACTAATAGTCCTTGTTCACACTGAGAGGATAGTGGGGTTTTTTTAGGTTGGGATGAGTATGTTTTTGCAGTAATAGGACTTTACCACTTGTTCATTGAATACTTCAAAATATAAAACAGTTGTGACTTACAGAAATGTAATAAAAATGTGGACTGACCATGACTATTGAAGCTGAAAAGGTTTTTTTGTAATAATATTTTCATCTTTTGTGGAGCATACAGTTAGTATCCTGGTTGTTAATGGCTCCAAACCGACAATAATCAAATAACAAACCAATACACCATTATGTTTTTCTCTCCCTAGGCTTATAGCCGGTATAGCTTATCACAGATACAGACGAAAAAGGTAACTTTCTTAAATGCCACTGTTCGTCGGCTCTTCTGAAATGCTCCTCTGCTGGTCAATCGGTCGAGCCCTTTTTGTCTTTTCACTCTTTTATCTGTCTGGTGGTGGGACTTTTCACAGCTTTGAGCTGGTTGCTTTCTCTTATACAGAGGGAGGACACCATAAAAGCAACACCTGTACAATGTAATGTACTCAGTTGCAGTAACAAACAGTGTAATATTTAGTTTACGTTGACACTTTCAGGCAGGTGCTGGTTCTGCTCTATGGTACTGTTTAAAGAAAAGGTTAGACATTTTGGAAATAAGGTTATTCTGTTCCTTACTGAGAATTATATGAGAAGATCAGTACGTGCACAGTAATATGAAACTCCAGCCAGGCAACTCTTAGTTTACCTCAGCACAAAAATAGGGGGAAACAAATAACCTGACTTTGTACAAAGGTTAAAAAATCTTCCTACCAGCATCTCTAAAGCTCACTTATTAACACTTTTTAATCTTGTTTAGTCTGGACAGAAAAAAATAAAGTTGATGACACGTTGTCCAGCAAATCACTGCACCCCGCCAAGAAATAGTCCCCGACATAACCCCCTCTAAAAAAAAGACTATTTTTAATTAGATTTTTGTACAGATAGAACACATGAGATATAGTGAGCTTTAGAGATGCTGATTTTTTTAACCTTTGATCAAAGGCAGGCTAACTGTTTCTTCTTGTTTCCAGTCTTTATGCTAAGCTCAGCTAACCACCTGCTGTACAACCTTATGGTTACTGTAGAGATATGAAAGTGATATCAGTCATCTAACTCTCAGCATGTTTCCCAAAAGGTTGCACCATTTCTTTAACGTTATTCAAGTATGTGGTGTTGAACTTAATAATTTATCTGTCATAGTTTAATACAGAGCAGTTCAAATAAAGTGAAGCTTTAAACATTAATATAGAACAGCATCACCTGTCTGACACAGCGTTAGTGTCACGAGCACAAAGGAATTTGAGTGCATTACTTTGTAAAGGTTTTGCTTATGTGTCCAATCCTGTTTTTTGGCCCCTTTTTTCACTGCTAGCATGCTATGCTAATGAATGAACACAGGTGGCCCTGCTTGTATGTGGCCTGTTCTGGCAAGAAAGCTTTTTCCTGTCCTTGGAGCTGTTTGGCACAGCGCAGTCAATGTTTGGCACAAGGTACCCCGGGTGAATAAATGCTACATTGTGCTTTGGTGCATAAATGACACACGCTTGTCCTGGCTTGTCGGGACGTCTGGTGGGCTGAATAATTTAAGATACCGGGGCAGATACAGGTAGATCCAGGCATCCATTATGCATGGCCAACAACTGGTATGTGAGTGCAAATGAAGAATGCAGGAATGTCTTAAGTGAAACATACTATCTTGAAAGGTTGTTTGCTTTCCATGAACATGTAAGATTTGCCATGAAAATATGAGCCTGTTGACCTTTCCTGTATTTTACTATTCAGTTTTACTCTTATGCAATAGCCTACTTACTAAGCAGGTGAAACTGTTACAATGGATTACTTGCCTAAATGGACATATTACCTAACATCCTGTGTTGTGAAACTGGCCCAGTGAAACTTATGTTGAGGGAACAATAGCCTCTTATCGCAGGAATGTTGACCCTCCACCAGATTTGCTGGAGGATTTTTACACTACTAAAAGGAGTAGGGAGGGACAACATTGTCCCACGGTGGATATTAACAAGGGCCTAAACAGCACAGGTGTACCCACAATGAGGAAAACAGGTGTGTGCACATTCACACTTAGCCCCAAACATCCATGTACACAATTATCTCTTTAACTTTTCTCCCACTCAGATCTCACATGTTTTTCAACCGTTACTTATCTCTGTTAAGTCATTGAAGTGTGAGGCACTCTGTGGATTTGACTACATGCTCAATGCCTCACTTTATCATTAACAATTAAGAGCTCAGTGTGATGCTGAGAATTTAATGATTTATATGACAGATTCAGATGACACTCCATTTGTTAACTGCTGGATAATTTAACTCATTTTGTGAGAGTGGCCTGGAGTCAGGTCCCGTGGATTCGAATGATGACGGAGGTTAATGAATTATGACTCATTCACGACAGAGTTATTATATGATTGATTTATTGACTTGAGAAACTAAAATATATATAGGCATGTTCTGGTTAATTGATTTATGCTAAATATATACCTGCAGAAAAAGGTTAAAAAGGTACAAAAAGTTAATATAATACTGAAATGGGTTGCCATGGGAGACAACCCAATGTCAGCACTGATTCACTTCTGTATTCCATTAAATTATGGCGCTCAAGGAGCATGCTGCTATCCTCGCTGCCCTTTTGTCAAGGCGGCATCACCCCTGCCCCTCATAACTCAAACAGGAAATGATGCGTGGCGTCCACAGCTTCTTCCTGTCAGCATCAAGAACACTGTGATGAATGTAGCGATGGAGGAGCCGGGAGTTTCAGCCAAGAAGACCACAGAGGGCCAACTGTCCCCAGCTGTCTGGCAAACAAATAGCTTTCTCAGTGGTCACGGTCAACTCAGGGAGGGAGGTCAAGTTTTAAAACGTGCCTCGGTTTGTTTGTGAAGCTAAACTAAAGATAAAGAAAAAGTCCTAGTTAGATGAGAGAAATCTCATCAGAAAACTCGAATATGTTACTGATCACACCAGCTCTTCTCATCCAAGTTAATAGATGTGCTCAGGTTATGAATTGTTTATTTCAGTCCACCGGATATGACATTTTGTGACATACTCTAAGCCTGGAGAAATGACAATGAGATACTAGCCAAGGTACAGAATTGAAGGCATGAATATAGAAACCCAAAGGATAGATCAAGAAGTGCCAAGGGAAGGATTGGGAAAGGTTAGAGGAACACCGACAGGATACTAAGCTGGAGAGGCGAAGAGGAGGAGGGAATATTAAAAGACAAACGACAAGGGGAGTGCAGATTGTGGCTTTATGTGTGTGCAAATTGCGTATTTGACTGCTCACCTTTTTGTTTGTATGTATGTGTGCATGTGTGTGTGTGTGTGTGTGTTTGTGTGTGTGAGTGTGGGACACCCAGACAGATAACAGAGACAGAAATCACAGCACATTGTCCATGCATTCATAGACGCACACCAACAGCTCATTGGGTTATTTATAGCTCGAGTGCTGCCGGGCATCATGTGTGTTTACATGGCGAGCCGCGCAGAGGGAACACTAGTGCGTGACATGAGAAATGTCATAAGGAACAGTGGTGTTGCTGCCTACAGTGAGAAGTTAGGCTGGTTACGGCCCCCAGGAACCAGTGGTCTTTGGCCACTAATGAGGACAAATCTTAGCAACACTGTTCCTGCGTAATGGCCCTCAATGATGGCACAACGTGATCCAGTGCCAGTGCTGTGAAGTGCCATTTATGTAAAAAGCCAAAACAGATAAGAATCAGCTTGGCAAAGGAAGTGCTTGAAGCAATGTCGTCAGAGTGACGATGAGAGTGCAGGTGCCAGTGCAGGAGGGGGGCAAAGCCACAGTCCTTAATTAACCATCACTAAATATGTTATTATAGAAAGTCCAGCCTGACTGTTATATCAGCAGGCCAATATTGGAGGCAGGCCAATATTTGTGTTATCTTATGATATCAGGTATATCGATATCAACATGCATATATAGGCAAATATGGAGAAAGAAATTGTAAACTGTAGCAATTCGAATTTTAATACAATATTTTAATGTATTTTTTAACTTAAAGTTTTGTCAGTTTAGTTAATTTAGTGTGTTTAATGTGTTTCTGTTTGTAGTTACTTGAAATAATTTAGTTATCTCATATTTGCTCTAGATATTTACTGTAGCTGTCATCTTTGATTGCAAAGTTTCCTTTAGCTGTAAAACATCATTACTTAAATGCACAGTACAGGTTGACAAATACATTGGTTCTAAAACTAATAATTGGTAATATATTGGTAATCATGAAGAAGTCAACCAACAACAAAAAAAGAAGCAAAGCCGTCAAAGGTATCTATATCATGTATTTTAGTGTCTCTATTACATCCACCATAGAGAAATGTAACGTACTGAACCGTACTTAAAAGTACTGCAGACTACATAACTTCTTAATAAAATTGATTTGAGTTAAGTTAAGTTACAGCAAATTTAAGGGATCTTATCAAACATGTTTTGTTATGTTTATGTTCACAAATAAATCAAGGCCAGTGTATTGTTTTTGGACTTTTAAACGCTTACATAGCAATGTCAATATCAGCCTCAAAAATCTAATATTGGTCGGGCTCTTCTCAAATGTAAATGTTAATGTACAAAAAGAAAATATCTAACAATATTGTTATTGGATTTTAGTTTCTATCTTGTATTTGTATTGACATTAAAAGTACAGTATCAGCTGGGCTCTAATACTAAGCAGTTCATTGTAACTTATCATATGTAGACTAATAGATGCATATACATTGATTTTTATTCAAAGAAATGACTTCCTGACAGTGTGCATGTACTTATTGTTGCCTTTTGATTAATAATCTCTCTTAAACTCTCTAGGTATATTTAGTTGACATTGCACTCATATCCCTATTTTTGTATTTGTGTGTTTGTTTTTTGCCCATTTGTGTCCAGCAGTGCAACCCAGGTGACCTTCGTGCCCTGAGGAAGGGAATGACCCTCTACCACTCAGAGTCCCAGCTGTCCTCGCTGCCGCAACGCCAGGAAGCCATGCACATGGTCAGTACCCAGGAGGCAAACACACACACACACACACACACACATACCCACACATAGAGGGATGATCAGTCATATTCGGCCACTTAAACAGTCATAGCCATTGTGGCCACTTATGCACCATGAGGTTGCTTACACAAACATGGTTACATATCGAAACCGAATTCAATTGCACACAGACACGCACTTAATTGTAGGGAGGACTGTCACCGGTGCCTCCGCAGTGGAATCAAGTCAAGTCGGCTCTAATTCACATTGCTTCTAACCCACCAATTATACCTCCACAGGCAACTTCATTCCCTCTTACACACGACAGGAAGTGAAACCCACATTCATACACGGGAAGAGAGAAATAGAGGGGAGAAGAAGAAGAAAAAGAAGAAGAGAGTTAGAGAGGAGATATTGCATGAGTAAGATAAGACAGACTGTAAAATAAAGGAGGAAGAGTGGAAACTAAGTTAGACAAGGATGGAGAATTAAAGGAGTCAGCCATCCCCTCTCTTCCTCCCATTTCCTGGCCCTTGAGCTGCCTCAGTCCTCCCTGGAGCCTGTTTGAACCGAATCCCACTATGAAAGTAATAATCCGCTACAATCCACCGCCACCCCTAACCCTGCCACTGTCTGGGGAGGAGAGGCTGGGTAATTGTTTTCTGACTGCTTAAGAAAGGTCAGAGCCGGGCTATGCCAGTACCCAGAGGACTAAATCTTCCCCGTGTAAAAATCTATATTGTGTTTTAATCACAGGCCCAGTGTGAGGCAGCGTTTAGAACCAGCCTGCACCTTTTAAGCTTGTGGGTCAAACTCGCCTCTTCTTGGAGGTTGGTGCCACTAAATAATATCCATGAACCTTGACTCCCAGGAGAAGTCTCTCCCCGTGGGATGAAGCATAAACTGCAAATTATCTTGATGGGCTGTCTCCATGCATTTCATTTCTCGGTGCAGTTTCATGTGAAACAAGGTCACGATATTGACTCGAGGTGTGAATTTTTGCTCCTTAGCAACGTGACATCTGATGTCATTCTGACTGAGGCTGAAAAGTGGAAGTGGATTTGTGTTGACATATTTAGGTATATTTAACATTCCTTTATATTATCCATCAACTGGCTTTAACCAGGACAGACATGCACTTGAGGAATGTGACTTGCAGTTGCACAAGCTATTAGTAAATTAAAACTTAGCCTTGTTATTACTATACTAAATATCTAGTGTGACTATGAAGAAGCTAACTGAACTAGCTAACCGAATAAATGAATGTTAGCTTGCGAATATATGACTGTTTAGAGTGGAATACGTTCAATATATCTAACCTTTACACTTCATCGAAGTATTGTTATGTTAGTTTATATATATTGTTTGTTCTCTTAAAAATGTTATATTGGTATATTATATGTTGATACAGATGTTTTCCTATCATAGATATTCAGTGATGAAGCAAATTGGAGGATTATTTTAGAGGCATAAAAAAAGTGGTTGGAATTAATGCAGATATCCTGACTTTTAGTGCTTTTCATGGTTCAAGCTCTAACAACTCATAATGTGGCTCAGTAGCATTTTTGTTAGCCTTCCCTAATTCTCCTTCCTCATCCTCAGGATAAAGAAAAACACCATAATCTTGAAAGCCCAATGCAAATTCAGCAGGCTTATGATTCACCAAAGCAGTTGCATGCAGTATAAAATAACGTATTCTTGTGATGCGTGTCCTCCTCTTATGATGGCTTTGTTGTCGTGACAACTCCATGGAGATGTACTCAGGTTGAGCTCCGTAGTGATCGATTGCATGCTCTCTAATGTGGCCCAAGTTCACCCATGTGTGAGAGAAAGCCCTCGTTGGAAGATGAACAGGGAGAGAAAGAGCGAAAGAAAAGATGAGAGATGTGGGGCCACGGACAGCAACAACAGCAGAACTTCAGTGAACTCTGGTTGTGTGTAGCCATCCTAATCTATCAGCTCATCCTTTATATCTAGTCCGTTGTCTCTTTGTTCAGCCCCAGTTTCAGGTCAGTGAGTGTGCGTGAGATTGTCAGATTGAAAATGAGCGAGAAAGATGAAAAGAAAAGATGGATAGAGAAAGAAAGCAGGCAGCCTGTGTGATTCTCAGAAACACTCAACAGTCGGGTCTCATTCTGCTTGCTCAAACTACAAACTATTGATTTTCACAACGTTTGCTTTCCCCTCTTATCCTGCAAGGCCTAAATCAGGCCTGTTTATGCAGGCAAGCCATCCCCAACTGTACAACCATATGAACAGTAAACATTGCCTGGAGCCGGCTGTGTCTCTGCACTGTCCAAACCCTTTTCTTTACTGCACGGCTCCGGCGCAAAATAAACTGAAAAACCATCCTGGCCCCAGCACTAGCAGGAAGTGTTTACACATTTCAAATAATAGCTTTAACCCACAGAACATAGCATCAAAGGAGGCAACATTGATTTGCATTTTTATTTTCTTATAGTCGACTTCAAAGTCCACAGCAGAAAAGCTGTACGGGAAATTCAGCTGATACACTTGTTGCTGTGACCTTCAACAAAAAGAAATAGACTTAACACAGTGGGACATGTGTTTGTATTTCTCAAGAGGATTGCTATAATATATATATTTCAAATATAGACTTAGCCTTGGGAAATGTGTTTACTAGTGTGTGGACGTAGCCCTATACAGTACTTCAGTACATACTTCTGAAGGGTGGTTCAATAGGTTTTTATACTATATAAAAAAAGTCTTGGAGGTAGGGAAGAGTATTATTTAGACCATTATGATACTAGTACTAATACCAATACCCTTAAAGTGACACCGATACCAATATAGTACTTTTGTACATTCAATACCCATCATTTGAATGGAGGCATTCAATTGTGTAAAATGCCACCACTCCTCCCCATCAAAATGATTTTTACACAAATACATTTTGAAAGTGTTTAAATAATTAAAATATTATTTTTTTTGTGGCATCTTGGCACACTGAACTGCCAAGTCTGTCAAATATTTAACATCACCATCACAGAGTGAATGGGTTGTAGCTGCTGAGTTTGTGGGCCAATCACACGTAGCATTAAATCGAATATTGGCTGTGATTGGTTTCTAGATCCGGGACTTTTGAGGATGCTGAAACACCCAAAATTCACATTAACCTTTGCATGATGTCCATGATTTTCTGATATCAAAGCTTATTAATTTTAAGCTGTATGGCAGCCAACCATAACATGTTTACATTTTTCTTACCAGTGTAACTATGTAAGGATAACATCAATTTTTTCCCAAAAATAGTAAAACCACCACAATGTTCCTTATTTTTGTTTCACAAATCAAGCATATCAGTGACCTTTCACCTTCTGACGAAATAATAAAATGCACATTCAATATAATTGTATGGCGTTCAGTGGTTGTCAGGGGAGAAGTTGTCAGGTATAACCTGCAAGACGGGCTAAGAAATCAAATTTTCATATGCATGATTTGATATGAATAGACTGTCGGCAAAACATCTTCTTATTATTTTATCACTGTGGTATTTGTAAAATCTTTCACCCAAATGGGGCCAGTGGGTGTGGTAGGAGCTGACAAATGCATTTACCAGTGAGCAGAGAATTGAACCGGGGCTAACATAGCCACAGAACTGTGTCTAATGCAAGGCCCTGATGCCAGGTTACAGTGAATGGTGTCATTGTGTGTCCCAGAGATCTCTGTGTCTCTTGAACAGAGAGCCACTGTCTGGAACCAACCGGGGGGGTGGGATGAGTCAAGCAACCTCCTGGTCTTCTTCCTGGCTGGCTGCTCCCATCACAGCCGGTTAAATCACACTGTGCAGGTAGCAGACCTGGCTGAGAGTTGAACACGTGGTGAATGCAAGACGGAGAGAAAAACACAAGGGAAGGAGAGCTGATATGAGTTGAGATGAAGGGGATGACATTTTCAGTGCTACAGTACAAGAAATCTGTTAAATCTGAAGCAAACACCCAGTGACATGGCATGTGTGATTTATTTTTCTGTTTTCAATTAAGGTATCTTGAGTTTCACTCAAATGTAGAGCTCCATGACTCAGTGCTCACTTCATGAGGTTAAACTGTATGTGACAGCAGATGTGACATCACGGCAGCTTGACAGGCTGCAGCGTGTCCTCCAGATGTTGTGGGCTCAGACTCAGCTCTTGACCTTTATCACAGGTCACCCTTACTCTCACTCATCTCGGTTGTTGTTGTGCACTGTGTAATGTGAAAGAAATGCCACAAATTTTTTTTAAACGTTTCTTTTTCTCGCCTCAGGGTACGGGCCGACTCCCAACCAGTGAGTCCTCTCCTGCCACAGGTTACCTGTCCTCCGTCCAGAAGCCTGAGGCTGTGGTGCATGCCATGAAGGTATTTCTACTATTACCTATTTCACTTGGTTATTTAAATTTTAGGGAAACTAGTGAAAAAACTGCCACTTTTCTGATCAACATTACCCTGGTTGAAATCAAATTTTTTTGTATCGGGGCGTGCACTGTCCAAAGATGGCCCCATATTTTGGTACATACAAAATGCAAGATTTAATTATATTAAAAGAAAATTGTATATCTTACAAACCAAATTCTGCATTAATCTTCAGTGAGGCTCATACACTAATGTATCTATGCACAAAAACAAATACACACACTCAGCATTGTGTCTGCCTTCAGGTGCTGGAGGTCCACGAGAACTTGGACAAGCAGCTTCCCGAGGACTATGAGGATGATCTCAGTGAGAAAGAGAAGGCCATCGTGCGAGAGATGTGCAACGTAAGTGCAACAATTCCCCTCCTCCTGGATTGTTCCTCTATTATGTTGTATTCAATGCTACCTTCCTACATTCTGGAATACGTTTGGATATCGCTGCATAGTTAGATGCAAGTAAAAACTGTTGTACTTTTTCCTTTGTGAGGAATAATGCTGGCCGTTGCTGTAAACAAGGGAACATAATCTCCATAATGTTCATGTTTGTCTGATGGTCAGTTTTTCAGTTCTCTTCTGTGTGTAAATCAGGTCAGGTTTTGAGCTGCTTTCACTAATGAGGAACCCTCATTTAGACTCATTTGGTTTGGAATGACACTTGCAGCAGTGTCCCAGGCGCATCGCTCCCGCTCGCTCTTTCTTCCTCTCTTTTTCTCTCTATCCATCTCCACCACTCCCTCATCCGTGCTGCAACGCCAACTCTAAACTGGACGTCCTAAGTAGAGGCTCGTAGATGTGCTGTCAGGGCAATTAAACTGGAGCGGCAGGGAAAAGAGCACTCCCCCCTTCCCGCCCCGCGCCTCAGCCTCACCCCTCACCCCTCCATTTTTCCGCTCCTCCTTCCGCCCCCACTCATTTCCCTCCATCCTTCTGTGGTGGTGCTGAAAGGCTCGGTCCAGGATAAAAAGGTCGGCTGATTAGAGAGGGAGAATGAGAGCTGGGCTATCTGGGCCCTGCAGAGGTATGTGACAGGCCAGGAATCTGGGGAGCGCTACAATAGTACCTCTGTAATATCACTGGAGTCCCCCGGGGGCCCCTCTCGCTCAGTCGGAGATCTCTGCCTTGTAGACACAGAGGACAGATACAGAGATAGCTCTACTGTTGTGTGTGTGTGCGTCTGTGTGCGTCTGTGTGTGTGCGTGTAGCCTTTGCAGCTCAAAGTCAAAATGTGAGCATTTGAAGTTTTCACTCTTGAAGAAGAAAGTTTTTTTTTTTTTTCTTCTTCCCAGCATTACTCTCTCAGTCTCTATGTCTTGCCTGTCTCTTTCTGTATATCTTGCTCTTTCCTCTCCCTCCTCTCAACTTCTCTCTCTGCCTCTGCTTGCAGGTGGTGTGGAGAAAGCTGGGTGATGCAGCGGGATCAAAGCTGTCCATCAGACAGCACCTCTCTGGGAACCAGTTCAAAGGGCCGCTGTAGCATGGCAACCAGCGCGAGAGACAGAGAGAGAAAGATCAGGATCAACAGTACCTACACTCACCTGAAAACACCTCTTGCTATCTGCGCCTACACAACCCATCATGCCGTGCTCCCTACTGCCTACACCACCCAGGATTCTTTCTACAAACACTCTCTTAAGACTGGCTAAGATAGCTACTAAATGGACCTGTTAGTTCTGCCACTCACATGTACAACGTTGCGTGTTCAACAGGTTTTTATCTCTGAGCTTATTCAGCGTTGACAACTGGCAGCTAGTTTCACACAGATTCACCACTTTTCTTCATTGATTTGGAGGCTTTAGGCTACACAATGATCTCTCTCTGCAAACAGGATACTCCAGGCTCAAAGCTATTAATTCACACCATGTATTGTCCTTTTTAGAGTATAGCTGTGCTACAATAAGTTAGCGACACAACATGGTTTCAAGCACAGAACAGACGAGAAGGGGCAGAAATCTCGTAGCATGTTGCCGGGATGTGAAGGTAACATCGTGGTGGTATCTTCAGATAAGTTTTGATAGTACCTCCTGTAGAGACCCTAGCTCCTGTCACATATATCACTCCCCCTAGTGGTGAACGAGTATAACTAGCATTAGCATTCTAAAGTGTTAACTAAGTGAAACCCACTGTGACCTAGCGCCTTTTGCTCATAAGTCTATGGATAATAAAGTCTAGAGATCACTGTTAACTTGTGTATATTATGTATAAAACCATAGCACTACTTCATTGTTATTGTTGATTTTACTTTTATCTATTTTGTAATTCTAGTGTGGCCATGTGATCAATAATTTAGTTTGAAAAGCACACACAACCGGACCCTAAACAGGGTTTGCTTTTGGTATTAAAATCCTTTTTTTGTTCCTTTTTTTTCTCTTTTTTATTCTTTTCCAGATGAATTGCTATTATTCCTTCTCTCTGTAACCTCTGAAAATGTATTAAGGCCATTCTAAATCAAACCATCTCAATGAGTTAATGGGTAGAACAATTTTCTTACTTTGAATTGTGAAATTAACTAAAAATTGTATGCTGTGTGCATGCTTGACAATCATTTTCTCAGGTTGGGAGGGCTACAGCTTTACCTTTGCCCATCTGTGACAGCGCAAGTGTGTGTGTGTGGGTGTGTGTGAAAGGAGACTGAATGGCTCTCTTGCAGCTGTAGCATCTGCCTGTGAATCCTCTTTTTCTGTATTGAACCCTTGTTACAACATGGTTGAAGACTGCTGAAGACATTTGCTGAATCCATACACAGCACAGAACTACATTGTACTGGCCAAATGCTAAAGTTTGTGGGAAGGCTTGCACAAAAATTCAGCTCGGGTTAAATTTTCAGTTTTATTTCACAGATGGACGGGGGGAAAAAAGTTGTTTTTACTGAAGTTAACTCCCTTGTTCTGTCGTCATGGATTCAGCAGGTGTGTTTACGCAGTGCATGTTTTCTTAAAAGTTGAATTTTTATTTTTTTCCGTAGAATGTGAGAAATAAGTCTTCCCTTAGATGTCTCCAGAAAAATACACTAACATTTATGATGAGTATTTCTTGATGTCAGAATGAACAAAAACTTGTTTGTCAAAGTATTTATTGCCAGGTGTCAGATAGACATAGGAGTGCTATCAGTAACTGAACAGTCATAGTTTGAATTTATCAGAATAACTCTACCTACTGTGAAGTTATCTGATAAATAAGTATAGTGACTGGCAGCTCAGGCTCTCCCATCTCTAGTGTTATTTGTTCCGAATTAGAACATTTCTGAGGCTGCCCACCATGCACCTCTGTTCTCTCAAATGGGTTTAAAGAAACAAATCAAAGTATTTTTTTTTTTTTTTTTTTTTAAGTGTCCTTTTTTCTAGGAACTGATTTGAAGCCATGATACAATTTTGAATATTTGGTTTGAAACGTGCCACTTTTTTTTCTCTGCATGGTGTTTTGATTTGAAACCTAACTGCTCTTTTTTTTTTTTTTTTAAAGAAAAAGCATCTCTACTGTTTTTCTTTTCTTCTGCCTATGTACTACAAACCACAGTACAGAATCCTAGAATCTACAGTGTAAATGTCAATTCCTGTAGTAACTAGCATGACTGTAACTTCTTTTAATGAATTTCAGTAATGAGGTGACTATTTGGCAGGTGACACAAAAAGATGAAATAGGCCACTTTTAGACAAATTTGGGAGAAAATAAATAAGGTTGGTTATTGATGCCGTATAAGTGCTGTCTTCATTTGATGCTTTCAAAATGTTTGCAGGCATGTTGCTTTCATCAGTGGATAAGTTATGCTGCCCCCTTTTGGTATAGTGGTGGAAGTAAAATTACAGATATTTCTGTGAAATTCTGCACACAATGAATCCAGTTGCAACACTTTTAATCCTACACAGACTGAAAAACAACTCAGTTCAAAGTAGGAAAAGCAGGTCTTTATTTTTTTTTGTTTAAGTGTCACAGGGCCACAAAACCAAAGCTGCGTGCGGCGTACAGAAAAGAGGAGCCCAACTAAGGCACATACGGATAGAAACTCTCAAAAAGATTTGTCTAAATGTAAAGGTCAGATATGTACAAATATACCTTAATGTCCAGTGTTCGACACAGTTGATTTCATTACAGGGTTTCTATTTGGTAGTTTATTTAACACTGTTTGCAGTGCAGATTCACTAAGATTAACGGGACACGAAAAGTAAGAGCAACAAAATTAAAAAGCTGAGCAATAAAATGATTGATAGAGGAGATGTCTTGAAACATAACCTGATTACACAGAAAAAGAAAAATACACAGGATGTTTACACTGTATGCACAGCCTGTTTCTTTCAGTGTGAGTCTTTTTTATATTTGACCACTGCATGTTCATCTCAATTTTTTATTACTCTTATTCTCTGGGAGAAAAAGGGAATGTGGAGAGAACAGAAAAAAAAAACACTGCAGGAAGAAGAGATACTAGGAAAAAAGGGAAATAAGCAGAAAAATGTAAACAAGATCATGATGACAGAATTAAGAAGGAAAATGTAAGCAGGTCACTCCAAGGTACACTAAAAATGGTACATTTCATCCTCTCACAATTAATAAGCATATGTGACAAAACTAGAAAAAAGACTCGGTGCTAATAATTTCTGATAAATGTCCAGAACACAAAGAAAAGAAAAAAAAGTTTGTTAAAATATCTGGATACACAAAGTACCATCCTACACATGTTTTAAGTCCCTTTAAAAAAAAAAAAAAAAAAAATTCAGGATTCTCACTGCAGCCCTTCAGCACCAGTTCTGGTTCTCGTAACAATGCTGTCCAGATCTCACTTTTCCTTTCAAGATTAGTCGTTGACGAGCCTTCGTTTAGGAACCCGTCAACAGAAGTCCTACTGGAGGTGAACAAGCTCCAAGTTCCCGGGTTGTTCTCCCTCTCTTAAGAGCTTTCATCCCTAGCGACAGCCTCAGCTCAGAGATTTTTGTCACACTCCCTCTCTTCTCATCTCATCCACCCGCCACGGTTCATGGGCATGCCAGGCGGAGGGGGCAGAGGCACCTGTGACTGTCCTGGGGGGACAGGGAGTGGAGGGTACCCAGCAGGTGGGAGGCCTATACCCGGAGGGGGTCCGTGGCCCGGTGGCATACGTGGAGGTGGCGGCGGAGGGTAGCTGTTGTAGCCCGGTGGCGGATAAGTTGGAGGTAAGCTGGGTGGTGGGTAGTTGGAAGGAGGAGGAGGGCCTGGAGGTGGAGCTGCAGGTGGGGGGTAGACATGAGGGTGATATGGCGGTATTGGGGGTGCGTAGCTGGGGGGCATCGGGGCGTAGGAGGGACCCTCTGTCTTCATCAACGACTGAAGGCTCTGGAATCCCTCCCCGGACATGTAGGAGCTGGAGGTGGACATGATGTAGTTGGAGGGCGGTGGTGGAGGAGGGCGATGGGGCAGTGGAGGGGGCTGGTGCGGAGGTGGTGCGTGCGGGGGTGGAGGAGCCGCCTCATTTCCTGGTTCTGCTTCTGCGGGAGGGGCTGGAACCGGAGCTTTGCGGTCTAATGAGCAAAACAAAGAGAGCGGAGAAAAAACAACTTATTAAACATTTCCCATCGACTTTCCCGTAAATAATACGAGGCTTCTCATTCCCCCCATGATGATCTCAAATAACCTTTCCATTCTTAGACAGTTAGCGCACAGCTAGACCAAGACTGCCAGGCTTCAGCCACATAGGAGGTCTCATTATCAGGCTCAAGCACTAATCAGATTGGTCTGGGAGAAGTTAGGAGTGTGTGCGTGGGAAACGTCATGTCCAGACAAGTTGCTGGTTATGTAAGCAGACTGAGAGGACTAAAGACTTTGGGTTGGAGTCCTAGGTGGGGGGTCCTGGTGGGCTCATTATGGGCCTATTTGGTAGCACACGCAAACAGACAGCTGGGCGTTGAGAGAATGCTAGCATGTACCCACGGTCTACCAAACATTTAAACTTCTCCAAAGATTAGACTGGAGGAAGACTTACCTGGTGGAGGCTGAGATGTAGGCAGAGGGGGCATGGGGCTCTCCAGTCGAGGAATCTTTGATCCAACTTGTTCTGTAAATTAAATGGACCAGATAATAAGATGCAAAAGATTTTTAAACTCAGTGAATGCATTAAGGAACTTTACTGCAGGCATGAATTTTTAGAAAATCTTAAATCCTGCCGGGAAAGCACTGATCCAAGCCATTTATACTCTACAAAATATATCTGTAATCGTGCCAAGACTGAAGTTAAACTGATGTCATATTAATTATCTAACTTTTCTTGGAGGTATTTCAGTGGGTGGACTGAAATTTATTAGAAATCTACTCCTTTAAAATCCAAAAGAGCAGAATTTTTCCTGTGTAGGGTTTAATGTAAGTCTTACCTGGAGCCTTTGGTTCATCTTTTGGAGATGTCTGAAACAAAGAAAAATGAACCCAAATAATTAACTTCTATTTTGAGGCAGTCATGTTTCATTGCTGTTGGTTGACACAGAAGTTTGAATCAAGTTAAACACAAAGAAGCTGCAGAGGATGTACATTTAAATAAACTAAGGTTGAAGTTCAACAAACTTTTCACTGGCCTTTATTTTATGCCATCATCAATGCTATTCAAGCATTTACTCACATGTGAGCGTTTGAGCTGGCGTGCAGGGCTGCCACCCTGAGGGGACGTCTTCTTTGGTGGTGGGGGAGGAGGGTTGGCAATCTGGGGAGGTCCCTGCGGAGCTGGAGGAGCAGGGATCAGTGGAATGGATGGCCGTTCCTTTTCCTGCATCTGCTGAGGGATGGGCTTGTTGCCCTGGGAGTACAGGTCCAGGATCTGATGACAAATGTCTACAAGGCAACGATATGTTCTTTGTTTAAATCTGAGTGTTGAGACAAGTCTGGAAAAAGGATTAGACATAAGTCCTAGGAAAGGTCTCGTGTGTCATGACTTATCGTGAGTACCTTCAAGCAGCTCAACTGGGACGTCCTGGACAAATTGCTCCCACCAGCGACGTGATGACTGCTTGGCGGTCCACTCCTGGATGTCAAACTTACAGAGGCGACCGGCCAGGTACATGACAGCCACTGCAATAATCTCTGGCTCCCACTGCAGAGACAGCATGGTGCACAGGCTGGGAGGGACACAGGAAATATGGTTACTGTGTGCTCTCATTTTGCTCAGCTGTGAGGCAGCTGGGACTTATATTACTATATAAATGCTCTCGATTTTGATTTGACATTATTGCCTTTATTAGATAGCACATTGGAGAGAGCTAAATATTTACCAGCCTGCAGGTTAGGGTTATATTAATATTAAGAGTACCCAGTGTGTGCACTACAGAGGAAGTCATCTGTAACACAAACAGTAAGAATGCAATCAGGGTGTACATGCCAGCTGCTCACCTGTCATTGACAAAGGTCCATGCCATTTGTAGCACCTTGCATACTTTATTCTTCTCTCCTTTAAACAAGAAGAAACAATGAAAACAGATGAGGACACAAATCATTCGTTACTGACTCCAAGCACCATATTATATCAGTGACTGTGTGGGTGTAATGCCGTACTCATCCCATCTCACCTTTGAGCTGCTTCACATAGCGTAGCAGGAACATGTAGGGGTGCTCCACCTGCAGGTCAAATTTGATAGTCTGCAGCAAGATTCTCTCCAACACCATCACCTCTTCCTGTTGAAAGAAATGCAGATACAGAGGTGAGATTACAGACCACTTCTCACCTCTAACATAGTGGCATAATAACAGTGTCTTGCACACAAAGTCGCATCTTCAGTAGCGACTAAAGGTTAACTCTGCATCCTTTGTTTTTTAATAGTTTGATTCTTACGCACTTAATAGCTGCATACTTTTCACACAAGCAGGGATTAAAAGCGAAAATAAATTAGGTGACATGGTTTTGCAAGGTAAAGTTCACTGTCCTGTGTGGGTCAGTCCTCCAAACCTCATATCCAAGATTAGTGAAGAAAAAAAAAAAGTTTCTAACTGTACTACTTTCAAACCGTCCATGAGCTTGTGAGATCTGCCTACATCAGTCTGTGTTTAACGAGTCTTCTCACTCACTACAACAAAGAGCCTACGTAAGCAGTCAGTCAAGAGGCAGAATCGTACAAAATACGATTATAACAGATTAACACTGATTAGGTTGCAAGAATGTATCCCTTTTTTCTTTCTAAACCTACATGATATTATATAAGTGCTTTGTTATGCCGGGTTACAACAGATTTAAGACTATTAATTTCTTTTCTGCACTCAGTGACCGCAATAAATTCCCTGTCTGAGGTTGAAAGGACCTTGCCTTTTAACTGAGAACAGTCTCAAGACAACAGAGGGAAGGAAAGAGGAAGTGCACCTTTGGATCATCTCCAAACTGGGCAAACTGCACATCATTCAATAAGCTGCGGGCTGTTTTGATGATGTCTTTACACTTCTTTGGGGTTTCCTCCACTTTTCCAGCCAGAAAGAGACAACAAGCTCCAGTCACCTGTTGAGATGCAAATCACAATGTTATTTCCGCAAATTTAGTCCTCTACCAGAATTATCATTCACAAAGGATAGCCACTAAAAGAACTTACGTATCTGGGGAACTGCTTGAAGGAGTGAAACATGTAGAAACGGTGGAAATATATGATGCCAGTTGCCAGTGTGTCATAATGTCTGCTGACAGTCAAGGATATTACTGAAAAGCATTTACAGACAGTTATCAGTAGTTTCATTAAACCTCGGGCATTTCACACTATCCCTTCATAATTAGTCTATAAACCAGAAGTGAAAGAAGCCAAAAATCTTAACAGGAAAAATGTTGTTTTATCATTTACTGATATCTTGGTTGCTCTCTTACTGTATTTCATAAAGAACCAACTGAAAGAGACACTGATTTATCTTCTAATACTTTTCCAAGTGTTCACATTAATAAATCAATCAAGGATACAGGCCAAGCCGGGTCCCCACATCAAATATGAAGCGGGCTCCTTCCCTCCGATACCGGGCTTCTGTGCCAGGATCCAGGCCCTCAGACTGAGATGGGGTGTGGGCTAAATCCTTCTTGTCCCAGTACCAGCATGGCTTGATGTGGTCCAGAATTAACTGGCCAGTCATTAAAAAGTTGGATTCCTTCATTGGCTGAGGAGAGGCGACGGAGGATGGACCCGCTGCACTGGACTGCAAAGTAAAGACGCACAGATGTTACTAATAACATTTACAACAGCTCTGCTGTGTTCAAGTATGAGAAAACACAATGACATGGTGGCAGGGAGCAAGCATCCAAAATACCAAGACTCTTACAGGGTAGGTTCACAATTTTTCAAGTCTGACTTAAAACAACAGTCAGGTGCCCAAATCAACACTGTAATCATTCCTTGTCTTCATACTGGCTGTTAAAAGAACCCCTTCATACTGGCTTTCAATATACGTGATGGGGGCCAAAATCCACATTTTGTCACTGTGCAAAAATGCATTTAAAAGTTAATCTGAAGCTTCTGAGGCCTCAAAAGTCTGAGTTAGTCATATCAAGTGGATATTTGCCACATTAACTTTTTTTTTTAGGATCAAATACTCTCTTTTCGTTTCCCTGTTGAGCTATGGTGGAAGTATAATAACAAAAAGAAGGACTTTGGCAC
This sequence comes from Scomber scombrus, assembly GCF_963691925.1. Classification (NCBI taxonomy): domain Eukaryota; kingdom Metazoa; phylum Chordata; class Actinopteri; order Scombriformes; family Scombridae; genus Scomber; species Scomber scombrus. Next base: position 9,111,614 of record NC_084986.1, read on the forward strand.
TAAAAAGACTGTAAGGCTGAAAGATATATACTTTTGACTCATTTGGACAACTGGAGCTTCATATTAACTTCAGATAAACTTTTAAATACAGAAAGAGGGCTGTGGGTTGTGTCCCCCATCACTTGCATTGTAATCAGTATGAAGCATGAGGGCTGATTATGGCAAGAAAAACGTCCTTTAAAAACAGAAGCAGTTAAATCGTCATTAAGATTAAGGTAATTATACACTCACATGGACTCCTCTGGATGTCAAGGCTTTTGTCTATTTTGTGAAAAAGGCCTAGTCCAAAATAATTACTCTTAAAGAATAACAAAGTCCTCTAAATACTATCAGTGACATGTGACAAACTGTCAGATTAATGTTCAACTTTGATAGTCTAAACCTAAAAGCTATCAGAGGTGTCATGTCGATTCTGTATCGCTGTCAGAATCAGAATTTTTCTTTACTTCACCCTGGAATAAGGAAGGAGAAAGGCTAATATTTAGGCATCTTGTGACAACAACACAAGGTGAATATCTTCTACACAGTACCATGTCTTTGAGGTCCAATAGGGGGGAAGTTAAGGGAAAAATAAAGGTGAATATTTAGATGCTGAGTTTGTCAGTTTTTCCACAACTTATACATAAGAAAGAACATTGGGCATGATATTAAAAGCCTTAACGATATTTAAACCATTTTCAGATTTGTGAAACATTTAGTTTTATATGAAATCTGAAATAAAGAGCAACTTCAATGTTTTTCTCTCCATCCAGATCACATTATCCTCAGATTATGGCTGTGTAGTGATATTAGTCGAAGAATGCATTCAATTTGGTTAAAAAACAATTATTTAATCATTCTGGATTGTTTTAACTAGCTTGATGGTTGCCAGGAATTAAGTAAATATTCTATTACAACTGATTGCTAAATCTCAGAAAAATTTGACAATTAATAGGGGAAATAAATAAATTGGAAGGAAGCCATGGTAGCACAGGTGTGAATGTATTATCATGGAGGGGGGAAATGCCAATAAATGAAAGATATTAACCATTAAACCTCACAAATTAAACATCAAATAAATCTTTTTGGATTAAATGCAAGGACTTAGTAAAACACATCTTAAAATTAGTGGAAACCTTTACTCTATTTAGTCTAATGTCAAATAGTCCTCTTTTTTCAGTTTTCATAAACAACAATTAAGGTTTCACAAATCTGAAAGTGGGTTTAAACAGCATTAAGTCTTCTGCTACGACTTCTAACTCTCTTTCACATATGTAAATGTAAGAAAAAATGAATAATCTGTCGCTAAATATCAATATATATATACTTCATTTAATCTTGAATAGGGCTAACTTCAGCAGCCTGACTTCACCTCTCAATCCATTCATTCACAGCTTATTTGCGACTAAAGCTAAACATATAGCTAGCTGAACATTAAGTGTATTGCTTCATTAGTACAGTAATATGGATGTCAATAATAAAAAAAGAAGGATTTCAACCAGACTTATCATATAAGGAAAGCTCTTTAATGTTAGCTGAGCTGCTATAGCCGCGGTAGGGCTAGCCAACTTGTCGCCGCTCAGGCTAAAACACTACAGCACCTGTTTAACATTCACCTCTGTTACCCCTCCTGTCCTTCTGTGTCTCCTACCTTTAACATGTAGCCGTCGAAGTAAAGCACTCAACGCAGGCAGCAGAATGAATAATCCGCAGTTATTCACGATAAATGTGCTAACAAGTGATCATCAACAGTCCCCATTGTAACAAGGGCACCGTCATGGTGGCGTGCGTACGTCACTGTGGGCTGACGTCATGACGCAGGACATCTGCTACACGTGTGCTGGAGTTGAGGGGTTTTGTGTGTGTGTGTGTGTGTGTGTGTGTGTGTGTGTGTGTGTGTGTGTGTGTGTGTGTGTGTGTGTGTGTGTGTGTGTGTGTGTGTGTGTGTGTGATATTTTGAGATTTTGAGATTTTATTGTTTAAAATATTGAGAAAAAGTTTTAATCTAATTTGTAACAATGTATTATACAGACAGGAGTGGAAAATGAGATGTGAAGATTATTCTTTTTATTTACTTTGATGTTACTAGTTGTCTCGTTTTTGCACCTAAGTAAACATTTTCACAATTAATTTAAAAATATTTTGTATATTTTGGATTTTATGAGTTGTATTTTCAACAGGATACGTTGCCCCTATTAAGGTATAAAATATATATATATATATATGTATCTCCTGGTGCACATTGCCTGTTTAAGGGTTAATACGGATGGTCTTCTCTTAACCCTTACACACTGTTCATATTCACTCATAATTAGTCTCTATACCAATTCACATTCATAAATTCCCCATCTCTGGAGTCTGTGCTGTTCCAATTGTCCATTTTATCTCCAACATACACTCCCATGGGCATAACTTGTTTTTAAAGTTATTCTAGTAAAAGTAACAGATCTATAAGACCTCTGTTCCAAAGAGATATTACAACATAACCTATGTGATCTCATATTGGAATCAATTTGTGGATAACATGATGTGGAAGAAGGCCTAGAGTTCCTACCAAATCTATACTTAATCACCAATAAAGTTAAGGAAATTTCCTGTCAACTCAAGCGCCCGTGACTGACAGAGTCTTTTTTTTTTTTTAAATGCTATTAACATTTAATCATTAATAGACATTAATACAATATTTCATTTACAATTAAACAAACACATTAAACTAAAGCTTTATTTGTAGCAGAATGTTGCATGCATGTCTACACAGTGTTATATGTTTACAGCTCAAATACAGTTAGTATTGGTCTACAAGAGAGTTGCAAGCCTTCACAGGTAGAGGTGCGGTTACAAAAATTGCCCATGGTTGGTGTGACCTGTGTGTGGTGGTAGGGGCCCAGTGTAATATCTTTTCATAGGGCCCAAAATCCCTGGTGCCATCCCTGATTATAATGGCCAAATTCCATATCCATAAATGTAAATGTACATGTAAGAAACCATGCTTTACTGCATATAGCAATGAAATCAAACAATACATTAATTAAATTCAGTACCCCCTACAACCAAAAGCAATTAAAACCGTAATAGCGTGTGCTTTGTAAAAAATCTTTTTTTTTAATAAAAAAAAATGTTTGATTTTTGTTTACCTTTCATCCGCTAAACTGATTTTTTTCAGTGCTGTTTTTTTTTTTTTTTTTTTTTTACTATTCTGAGAATAAAAAAACAATGTTTACATGTGAATAATTCATATTTTATTTCATGTATGAAATGATTTGTTATTTCCATTAATATCCACTAGAGGGAGACAGATAATTACTCGTGGACTTGGACAGCAAGGAGTAGATGTTTGTAAATACAGTTTAGTATTTGACCAAATATGAAAAATTAAAAAATATATATTTAATCGATGTGAATCTGGCTCCAAATTACAAATTGCAGGAAAGCAAATAAATAGAAATATGAACATAGATTCTATTGATATTTTAACATAATTAAGTGTTTAGGTGACTTCATACTGGATTTTGTCACTTTGTTCGCCTGCCTGTTAAACAAGACAATGTCTGTGCTCAGGTTACAGGGCTGCATTGCTTCTATTTGTTTTTAGTAGATAGCCCTGAATGCTTAGAAATATGGCCCTAAAACCAAGAGAGAGAACAATATAATAAGGATAAGGAAGAATGAGATCAGAGAAGAACACATATATATATATATATATATATATATATATATATATATATATATATATATATATATATGAACACATATACAACACAAGCAGCAATAGTACAGATCACTATCAGCAGCCAAAAAAAAATCTTTTTTTGATATATATTAAAGATGTATCATGTTTTAATAAGTTATATATCAAATATTTGAGACACCACATGTTTATATAAAGAAAACAATCTAATTAAAAAGGGGAACTAAATCTTATTCGCTCTTGAATACTTTTACTTCTCCTGTGTGATTTGGAGTTATAGACCATACAACAATCTTTTTTTAATGAATTTTTAAAAAATCCAGCCCTCTAATGAATTCTGAACCCCATAGTGCGCACTGCTGGAGTAATAGATGAGAGTAGCTGAAACAATACCATAAGTCTTTTATCTAATATCGTAATGAGATATACATTTTTCATTGTATAATTACAAAAATTGGATGCATTCGACTAAGAGTCTAATATAAAAGGAGCACTATAACACTGTGTGTAAGTTACAGGTGACATGTTACACACAGTAATCATTATCTGAACTACAGTTTTATATGAATAAAACAAGAATAATATGTTTTTATTCGCAGGTTAAATCAAAATATTTGCTGTCCTTTAAATACATGTTGGCTATGAAGTTCAGCAAGCATCTTTTGAACAGCAAAAGGTTGCAATAAAGTGTAATAATCTTATAGAAATGAAATTATTGATTTAAACTAAGCCTTTGAAGCTGATATGAACCAGAACTCCTCATAATCATCATCAACTTTGTTGGCTTGGAACGTGGCAGAACAAGAGTAGACTACAAGTAACATCTTGTGCCCTCTCCGTTCGTCTCCCAACCTCACTTCTGAGTAAAGCCGGCATTGAATCATTTACTTCATCCAAATTAAAATTTGGAATCTGCATGCATTATATATTCACCCGTGCTCGGACAAATCCTCTTAACTGTGGGAGAAATTGTCAGGATGTGTCCTGTAGAAAAGTAATAGCCGTGTCTAGTTGTATTGCCCGTAGCAAGGGAGCATCTCAATCTGTCACTCAATTCTACATACACACACACACACACACACACACACACACACACACACACACACACACACACACACACACACACACACACACACACACACACACACACACACACACACACACACATAGACCCCAGTAAATCAGCTTATGAATAATATATACTTGTACTTTCTTTATTAATATTAAACATTGCATAATGAACCGCCGACTATAAGCAAATCCCAAAGCAATATTCATATTACCGTGAGCTGTCCTGGAGTGGACCTTTCATTGTTTATGTCAGTCCTGTCACACTGGGGTTTAACATACCAAAATGGTTTCTTTGACCAGTTTGTACACTTGACCTCGACAACACAAGATCCTTTTCTTTGTTCTTAAAAATAGTATTATGTGCAGTTTTCCACCATATATGTTGGTCTATTTTAAGATATTAATGTCATTTTGGTTTTTCTTCAGAGAATAAACAGATGGGAGAGACATGAAAAATAGAAGATAGAAGGATGTGATGAAGGTTGTGACCCAGACTTGAAACCAGTTAAGTTGCATGCACTTTTGTCCACTGATGTGCAAGAGCTTCCCAACTTAAACGTTATATTTGGGCTCATTTTTATGTTCTAACATAAATTATAAGTGCCTTAAATCTCCTTAAATCCGGGGTCATTTTGGAATAGAGCCAAAATGAAGACATAATGTCTTCTGTTACTTGGACAAAACTTTCAGTTCAGTGTATCCTCATTTCTTGTTTAGTTAATGCCCTGCAGTGTGTTCAGGTATCTCCCACTCAGCGATGGCACTTACCACACGAGATGCATGTCTCCTTAGAGGCAACACTTTGGACTTAAAACCTTTCCTGTGTCCACAAGCAGGGTATTTGTGGTATGCTGGCCCTGTGCAACCCAGCTTAAACTGCCTTTGCCCGGAGCCAGCAGATACAAGCTATAATGGAGACATTGATGTATTATTAAGAAACCCATGGGTAAGGATCAAGGAGATGCTTGCAGCCAGCAGAGATGGCAAGAAAGTGTGTGAACTCAGGATAATGTTTTCCTTCAGCATCCAATGTGTCCATGACTGCTGTTGCTCTCTTGGCCCAATGTGAAAAAGAAGACATTTCATGTAATATCACGTACCGAATTTATGCGCTCCAGTCAAAGCAATCTGCTTGACAACACGCTCAGCCTATCTGTGAAAGATAGCTGTTGTGCTTTAATGTTTCCATGTGGAGTCTGCTGAGGTTATGTCTACTTGAGCCAGAGCTGAGATGACATTTCATTTATATAAATAATTACTGTCCTGAAAGTCCCCTAGGCCTGCCCTGAAGCAATCAAACTTCTAATGCTCTTAAAATTGCCCACCATGTTTTATTAATAGGAGACTATAAAACGTATTGCTATAGCTGCACACTTCTGTGCTGATCCATGAGGATATAGTGTCAACTTTAAACACATGTATTAAGGTTTTTATTTTTATTCAACAATGTATTTCAACCAAATTACATTACACCTCATTTTTGAATTGTATGGTGAGGTGAAAAATAAGTGACTTGAGAGTGTTCTTAACTGTGCTCTAGCCTGCACAAATGCAAGCACTTATCTGTGCATACACCGATCTAAATGAATAGAGTGAATTATGTGCAGAATGATTGCTCATTAGTGCCATTAATTGCCTCTGAGTGAACCTGATCTGCTATTCAAGGACTCTCTCAGATTCTGAACTGTGTAAATGGCAAATTAAGGAGGCTTTTTCTTCAATTCTAAAAATGAGAGTATAGTAACGCTGTGTTAAGGCATCACCCCTAAACAGGTTAGTAATGTCTCCTGACTGTGCCAACAGAGGGTACTGTTGCCTCACAACATGTTTAAATTATCCCAACAAAGATGCAGCCTGGTGTTTTTTTTCCTCCTCTGATTCAGTGTGGGGAGCTAGGTGAGCTTTTCATTCATATTGATTGTGTGCTGTATCACTATTACACAGCCTGAATTGTCACTACAATACAAAAGCAATTAATGATCTGAATTAAAGATGACCTTTGAACCCAGATTTGACCTCTGTGTGTGTGTGTGTGTGTGTGTGTGTGTGTGTGTGTGTGTGTGTGTGTGTGTGTGTGTGTGTGTGTGTGTATGTGGTCCCAATAGACCAGTCATTCTAAGACAATTTCCTTCTGATATGCCAAAAAAACATAATCGGATATTATGTGCAGTTTTCTCCCGTATATGATATTTTAAGCGGAGAAAAAGTTGTAATAATCAGCAAAAAAAAAAAAGACAAACGGCGACGTGGAAAAGGGAAATCGATGATAAAACTTTTGGGCATCACGATCTGTTGGATAAAATGTCAATTAGAGTCGATAGATGTGAAGACAAGGGATACTCTTGGGCTATAACTTGGCACTGCTTCAAAAGGCAGATACGTCTATGAAATAAGCAAAGACCAGTGAGTGATAATTACTTTTTGTATAGAGCCCATCTCTGCGCTGCAGGGAGCCACCGCTAGTTCCCCCCCAGTGTCCCCCCTCTGTCCGCCGCCTTCACGTGTGTGTTTGTGGTGTCCCGGACGAGCAAACGTCACGGACGCACTTGAACTTGAATCCAATCCCACTCCACCGAGGCAACCCCAACCACACACACCCCCACACACACACCACACAAACAAGCACAAGCCGGCTGCATACAGTCTGAACACACAGATGCAGGGTCCTCCCAAACAGAGCCTATTTCATCGTGTGAGTCAACAAGAAGTAGCCTCGACACTGTAGGAAAGTAGGAAACATTGGACCTCTGCTTGTTGGACGAGAAGGAGGAGGAGGTGTCTTGTCTGCCCGCCTGCTCTCTCTCTCTCTCTTTCTCTCTCTCTCTCTCAATCAGCGAGGCTACTGCCACCAGAGCCAAGAGTTGCCGTTCCGCGCACCGATGCCAAAACGCGCAGGAGGAGTCAGTGCCAAAGGGTCATTTTAGCGCACCACTGCTGAAATGGAAGGACTGTAGGGAACCCTAGAGTAAACGGCAACCATCTGACCCCAGATGATATAACCATATCACTAAAATTAAGAAAAGGAAAAAGGAAAGGAGCCAAATAACAGCCAGTACCCATCACCGGTGGAGCGCTCTGCACTTCATCTGTCACTACGGTCGCTGCAGAGGTGGGCAGTCCAGGATTTTTACCTATCTGCAAAAGGTCATTGCAAAATATTACCTACCTGCGCAAATATCACCTCATCGGCCGCCAGTAGCAAATTGCCTCCTAAAACTTCACTTTGGCTTCCTCAATCCAGGTGTTGCTACCTCCGAAGACGTGACGCGCTGCAGGACTTTGTGGACAAATCGGTCTTCCATCCTTATTGCGCCTTGGTCCGTCTCTGTAGACCTTACGAACACGCATCAAATTTACAGTGGGAGACTGAGTATAGTAAAGGGAGTGAGAGGGGAAAAAGTTGGTTACCTGCGATCCAGAGAGGACCGACACCACGGTCCAAGCCGACTCCAAGTGCCGTTCACCGGGCGATGCCAGAGTAAATGCCGGGGCAATGTCCCGCCGCAAGCAGGTGAACCCGCAGCACTTGTCGTTGACGCACAGGGAGACAATAGGCCTACAAGGTGAGTTTCATTTCAGACTTCATGTGTGAATACATTTACTGGTTTAAATGATTTCTTGAGTATCATTACAATCAATTCTGATTTGTTGGATAAAATAAATACTTATTTTGAAATAGATAAAAATCTTGCCCATGCATTGATTTTAGTATCTGAACAAGCAAGATAACAACCGACAATTTGTGGAAATGATTTTGGCATGTTCCATTTGTACACATACGAGAAAAAAAAAATATTACAGTGTGGTTCGTTTTATGATTCTTTTAAACTAAATTTGAGTAATTGCCTGGGGTATTAATAGTTGCTTTCCACTTTTAAAATACATTAACACAATTCAGTAGCCTGATATTACAAATGCGCCTTTTACAGCTTCCCATGACTTTACAAAGAGAGATGATCTTATGACAACTACAGTGGGACTGTCTGCCGAAGTGTGAGTGTGTGTTTGTGAGTGTTCATGTTTGCATGTGCACGCACGTGCGTTGCGCGTGTATATGCGTGCAATCCAAACAATTCATCCAACACAATTTGGCTTTTTTCCCCATCATATTGCAACATGTGGCAATAATGTATAATTGATACATTTGTGTGCACGGCGTTGAACAGCAGTTCACGGATTTAAAAAAAAGAATGCAGTTATTCCTTTTGTACCTTTTTTACAAGGTAACGTGTATTTTAATTTTATTACATGTATATTCTCCTTTAATAATCAATCTCTCTCTTTTGCTCTTTTGCTCTCTCACTCTCACACACACTCTGACACATTAACACACACTCAAAATTATTTTTTATTGATACATACAGGCCTATCTGTACGTAAAGATAACATTTTAGAAACAGTCAAAAAATCTAATTGTGCACGAAAATAAGTTCAATTTGCAACCACAACAAAGAAGAAAACATCTCACACACAAGGTAACAACAATCTAAACTTTTTTTAATATTTAAGGGTCATAACTGGTCTGAAGTTTTTCGGAGTTGCGACCAAATTTTTTTGATTAAATTGCGCAGATTAAATCTGTGGCAGGATTGTTGGGGGGCGTATGATTAAAAAGTCGCGTAATCCAATTTCAAATCAATTATATCAATCTAACCTTCATCTCCCAGCGCTCTGCTTTGCCTAAATCCAATTTCATAGAGGCCTAATCGGAGTAATTCATTGCAGAAGTTCATGATGTAATCTTTGGCCAATCTGTTTTGTGTTGAAAAGGGTTAGGCGCATTCCGTCCCACCCGAGACGCTTAGCATTTAGACTAATCATTTATCCCAATCACTTTGTCTACCTCTCTCTCTTTTCTCTGACTTTTCTCCAATCGAGGTTTCATAAAATACTTGAGGCAATTTTAAACGTAATAGGAAACTGAAATTTCTGTGTTTGCTATGCTTGTGTTTTTGTTTTCTAATTGAGAAAGTGTGGTATTTTCTAACCAGATTTTAGGCAGATGACAAATATTGATCCAGCTTGAATATTGATCTCACAGTTTTCTCCTCTGCTGTTACAGTCACAGTCTGTCAGTTAATTAAGGTGGAGACCCCAATTCATTTTTGAGTGCATGAAACTACAGTTTCACCTCAGACATATCTGTGTGTGTCTATATGTGTGTGTGTATGTGTGTGTGTGTGTATGTCTATATGTGTGTGTGTGCGTGTACACGTCTGTCTATATGTGTGTGTGTGTGTATGTCTATGAGTGTGTGTGTGTGTGTGTGTGTGTGTGTGTGTGCACGCCTGTCAACGCGTGTATGTGTGTGCATGTCAGTGTGTGTGAGATACATGTGTGTTTAACATTTACCTGCATGTATTATGACAAATAATTGCAGCTGTTTGCATATTTTCATTTGTCTGCAGGGAACTTGTACAAATTTGGACTAACTATTAAATATTTCCCTCCCCTGCTTCCAGCAATGGGTCACTTTGTTTGACATCTTTTGTTGGTTTGCATATTGGTTACACAAAACCATACAGCACCTGCTGTGCAGTCAGCAAATTCTTGAAACGGAACCTGTGGTACTGTAGATAATTGCATAATTAGATTGATAATTAGATGTCACAGATTAGCTTTAAATTCCTTATGTCCGAGCTGCAGCTGCGTTCAGACATCTACAGGATGCATCTGTTCCTGCCTGAAGCTTTTAATGACTGATTTTAGAGCTCCTTTTAATCACCGCTGACCTGTCTGCAGAGACTTCCAAGTGTCAAACAACAACTTGAGTCGAGATATTTGCAAATGCTGACAAACGTTTGATGTTCACCTTGATCACGCAGGAGTCAATGTTCTGCCAAAGTGGCTATTAGAGCGAGTACAGTAGGATGCTGAAAAGCTGGGCCATCTGGAGGGCCTGAATCTCGTCCTACCTGTTCTTTCACGTGAAACACACACACTGTCTCCTGCTTGTTTTAACTGTGGCTTCAAGAAGTGACTTGACCTGAGAGGCACAAGATTAAGGAAGGGCTGGACTTGCAGGTATTTTTTAAAAACTTGTTCTGTCGGGAGGTCAAATGCAATGCCAGAACTGGACCTTGAGCAGATGAGCAAAAAAGAACTTGCATTATTATTTGTATCCAGTTGTTCTCTCTGTATGAGAACAATGTGTGTCTGTGTGCGAGTGTGTACACAGATGAGCAAAGCGCCTAAGCTATGTTTACCATACATATCAGGATACATTAATAATCATACCACATCTGTGGTTGAGGTGGACGGAAAGCCTTTAATGTACCTATGATTTAGTGTCTGAAGGCTGAATGTCGCTGTGGGCTATTTCCCTTAGTTGGGTGGGTCTGGAAGGACCAGGATCACACCTCAGGCTGGAGGATCTGAGGAGCGCTGTGGGGAAACTAGACTGTAATTTGATTGAGTCAACATATAACGAGAACATTGCACATGTACAGGATTATAAGAAAACATTCAGAAAAAAAAAACAGGTGGACTTCCCCGTTTTGTTTTATAATATCATCTCGTCAATAGGTCGTCTTGATCCTGAGGTTGTACAGCATTTAATATCAGCTGTCCAGACTAGTCACAAGGTGTTTACTTACACAAGTAAGAATATAAAGTTTCTGCAGGGTGCCTGCATATATCAAGAACATGTCAGATCAGGGTTAATACAGTGTAACAGAGCAGAGCATTGTGCCCTGCAGCCATGGGCCTATAGGTCATGCTCTACTTGGAAGTACAGAGAACCTGAATATCAGCATATTTCTGGACAGGCTTTAGTTGAAGGCTATGTACTGGAAATCTACTTGCCAGGCCAGCCATCAAGAGGGACATTCAAGTAACTGTCATTAACTGCAATGAATGCACACAATGCACAAGTATGCGCCAAAGGCAAGCAGACACACTCACTCACTCACACACTCACTCACACACGCACACCCACACGCACACGCACACGCACACGCACACGCACACACACACACACACACACGCACACACACACACACACACACACACACACACACACACACACACACACACACACACACACACACACACACACAGACTCAGCACTTTATCTTAACCTGCATATTCAAACTCCATGACCACATATGCAAATTTTGTGAGTGTGTACATGTTCAAACGCTAAAAAATCACTTGTAACTGCTATTCTATCTAAACTGAGTTAGACCTTCAGTTTAGAGTTCATCGTTTGTGAAATTTAGAGTCTTTTAGGTAAAAAAGGCAAACATCCCTTCTGGGCTTTTTTAAAAGCTCTGTCAGTCAATGATTCAGCTTTGAGTCACATCTCAGACAAAGACACCTAACATAACATAATAATGTCCTTATGAATTAATCACACATAAATGTGGAACGATTGATGTTTAGCATCATAGGCCTGGTATTTTCTCAGTGTTATATCAGCATTGTTACAGAGAATTGTTCTCCGGATCCAGCAATGGAAATGCCTTGTGATAACTGTTTACTCTCAGAATTGGCATACTACTTGTGAAACAGTTAATGTTTTCTTCTTTATTTGCACCATATGGCTGTCAAATGCTGGGGAGAAACCCACCGTACGTGCTGCAACACCACAGTAAATATTCACACACACTGTGGTAACCGGATGATAATCTCACAGGAGATGATTGGTGAGCGATTTATGATTTACTGTGAAACGTTTCAGCTTGCTCTCAGATTTTCTTTCAATATTTCAATATCATTGAACACATTTAATCAATTTTGCAATGCTATGAAGCTTATTTTTACTGTTATTATATATCTCTAAAATTGTTTGGCATATGTGATTTATATCTCCAAATGTCATGCCTCATAGATTATATGTCATTTATAGCGATTTAGTGACAAGTCACAGTCAGCTGCAGAGCCGTATTTTGCTCACTTTAAGACTTGATAATCTAAGATTTATGATAAGAAAAGAGACTGCTAAAGATTAAATTGTGATAAGATAATGAAGACACAGCCCTGGCCTTACACAACGCACACTGTTGCAGCTCTCCCTGGCAATCGAAGCCGAGAAAAAGGGTTAGGCTAAGCGAGGCCGCTTGTTGTTTGAATTTTTGATTGCAACCATCTGCAACATTGCTGGTGTCATTTATTTTCAATGACAGTGTGAATCTTACCCGATTTTTCCCTGTGGGGTTCACACGTGTGTGTGTGCGTATGCATGTGTTTCCAGCTCAGCAAATGGAAAGGGAAAACAAAGAAAGGGAGACAAGTCTGAACAGTATGGTCGACTGTCATATGAGTGCCCCTGGCCTTACTCACCTTTTACTACCAGAACATAGTGTGCAGCTGGTATTAAAATGTTGTGTAAGGTCAGGACTTTTAGCGTCAACAGAAAATCGTTCCGTGCCTCTCTGTTTAACGCTGCTTGGAAGAATCTCATTGAATACAAATAAATAAAAACAAATGTAGAGTATGCATCAAAAATGTCATCCTCTCAGTTTTCTTATTCAACTAAAGGGCAGAGTAAAACTTGTCAAACCATGCTGTCATTTTTTCTTTTCCATCACCTTAACCTCAGGCACAATGAAACAACAAAAAGAGTCATCAGTTTTATAAGAACATATAACAATGAACACAATAATTAGGGATTAGAGGGATTTATAGGAGCAATTAATATCAAAGGACACGACAGGAGCCCAGAGTGCTCGTACTGTATTTTCACTTTGGCAGGTTTTACCTACTTCGCTTGTTTTACCTTGCTGTTAAAACTGGCGAGGGTATAGCTTCTTAGCATGGACATCACAATTACCGTGTTATCATATAGCACTTTTTTGCAAAATTACAATCCAAACAAACTGTGTGGTAAACATTTTAATACTTGCAATTGAAAAATATCTCAGCTGCAAATGAAACAATTCCTTGCTTCTGACAACATGTACTTTTGGCCAGGCGTTTGAATATTTTTGGGACCTTTTTATACAAATGGAAATATTAGTGAAAGAGGCCCATTGTCTTCAGCTGTGTCTCCCATCTGGTACATATTGTGCAGTGGCAGTGTGCAGCAGCGGCAGCAACGGCAGCAGCAGCAGCAGCAGCAGCAGCAGAGTGACTGACTGACTGTCTCCTCATCAAACTGATAGGGGGTGCTCTAAGGCTGCCTGACTTAACTCACACTTGATAAGGCAGAGTAGCAGGACTGTCATAGGGTGAATGTGGCTCAGTGTATGTATGTGTCTGTGTGTATGTGTAAGACAGAGAGAGAGACCAAGTGAGAGAAATAAAGTATGTGTGGTATCATGCAAGACAGCTGGGTTTCATTGCTATCATCACGCCTTCTCAACGATGGCATGTTTGACAGTGCGTCTGCTATGCTCCCTTACCTATCAAGCGTGTTCCTCTCACATAGGAGTTTATACAGAGGAATTAGACACTGTCTGTCATGATGATAGCCTACATTAGTATGTTATTCTTTCATGTGCATGTTTCCATTTCACTGTGTTTGTGTTTTCTTCTCCTCCTACAGCATTCCATGCTCGGTTTCTTCTTGCATACATGTTTTTCTCACACAGGTGAGCCTCGGGATAGATGAGGGAGCGGGTTCTAGAGAGGGGTGCGGTTTTTAGAAGATGTCCGACTGATATTCCAGTGGCATAGTGACAGTGCCAACGCCTGGTAATTTACTGCCTTCTGCCCCTAGGCCTTGTTACTCAACTAAAGGTTAACGAACAGGCCCTACTCAATTTGTCTCTGTCTCTCAAAAGGAGAAAGTCAAGTTCAAATGCCCAGGTGTCTGTCAGCTCGTTTTCTCTACATGCATGAGGATCTGGATCTTTTCATATCACCATCATGCCACCTGTCTTGTCGTCAAAGTCAGAAATAGGAACATGCCATATTGTTAGCAGAGGGGTCTCCTGCACGCAGTCCTACTTAAATGCATTGCACATATGCACACATATATGCATGCTTGCGTGCATGTGCACAGTTACGCGGCTTGTGTGAACACTCTGGAACATTGCTTCATGTGAATTATGGTCACAAGCTGTGAACTGTAGGTAAATATGTGTTTGTGTTCCTTCTTTGCCGCCAAAGATTATGAGATGGAAATTATTTGGCAGGCATCCAGGAACCCATCGCCATTTAGAGAAAAGATATTTGGCATCGAATCATCACTCCAGGGCGAAGTGAGTGGACTGGAACGTGTGTGTGAGTGTGTGTGCGGGGGTGATACATAGTTGCAAGAACATATTTGAAATAATAAAATGGGGAGGAAATGTATGTAACATTCAGCTAGAGCTCTTCCCGAGTTTAACGGTTACAACTGGGAGTTTAGAGGAGCAACGCCTCCCTGACAGTTTGAGATCAGTGATAAGAGAGTTTAGGATCTTTGCTCTGATAACTGCACACCAAGACACAGGCGCACACAAATGAGCACACACCCTCTTTGTCTAATCTTTGCAATTATTAGGGTGTCATGTTTGGAGAAAGAGAGAGAAGAGAGGCAAAGAGGAGGGGGAAGAGATGCGGGTGCTGGAAGTGGAGGAGAAGAGACAGGCAGGCGCTGCTGCTGTACTCTTCTCCCAGGCATCAACACCTCTCCCTGGGTACCCGCTCACTCAGATGCCCCTAGAATCTCTGGAGCTTCAGGTTTCCTCCGGGCTTTTAGAAGAGGACACATTTTCATACTGGTACATCGGGGTAGTGTAAAAAAAAAAAAAGAAGGAAAAAAAAGGAAGATGTCCATGAGGGATTTGCGTTAAGCTGAGGAACTCAGTCTACGCCATAGGGGAGGACGGGGGAAGAATGTGTAATGGTTATTAATGACCGTGTCAGATCTGTGAAGAATGAGATTTACTCTCTTAACAGGACCTCGGGTTTGGCTTTATAGATTTTCTGTCTGTGGAGAATACAGTGTTCGAACTCACCTATGTGCTGCTCCATTCATGTTCCATGTACACACACATGACAGAGGCACACTTAGACACTGTACTGTTTTTTTTCCCTGTCTCATTTTTCTTCTCTCTCCCTCTTATTCTCTGACATACACAAACATGAACACGCTCACACACACATGCTGGTGGATGTGGCCTCCGCTACGCAACACTTTGTTCTGCACAAGCTGGGGCTCCCACATGGTGAAGGCAGCCGTCTAGCTATGACAGCTTAGTGCAGCGAAGGCCCTCACCGGAAACCCAGCGTGCACTGTGAGATGAATAGTTTCCTGGCCACACACAAACACACACATACACACACACACACACACACACACACACACACACACACACACACACACACACACAGAGGCACAGACAGACACATACATACAGTGCTGGGTCCCACCCACGCAGATCTCTTACGGATAAGCTGCGCAGGTGTTTGTCTAGGCGAAGTAGCTTTACAGCGGTGTTGTTTTATGCCATGAAAGTGACACAATTGTGAACGTAATGATTATCTCGTGTGGTAAGGAGAGATGGTTTTTATCAGGTAATTTTATCAGGAATAACTAACCTCACTGTGCACTTTCTCTCTGACTGTATCTCTCTGTCTCTCTGATTTTCTTCTTGTTCTCTCTAACTCTGCAATCTTACAAAAAAAACAAAAACTGACATCTTTTACCTTCCTCTTCCCTTTCTTGCAGCAGAGGCCAATCATGATTCAGGGGCGGGATCTCCATCTCCAGAGCCCTCCACCCCCAGCCCTCGGAGGGCAGGACCCGGGGAGCATGATCTGCTGACCTGCGGCCAGTGCCAGACCAACTTTCCTCTGGGTGATATCCTGGTTTTCATAGAGCACAAGCGACGTCTGTGCCGAGGGCCTGCAAATGGTCGAGGCTCCTTCTCCAAGCCCGGCGAGACTGGTGGGGCCACAGGTCTTGTCATTTCTCCCAGGGCTAGGTCTCTGGAGCTGGGGAGAGGGCCCATTCCGGTGGAAGTGGGCATCCAGGTGACCCCTGGACCCCTGGAGGAGGATGTGCACAGGAGGCTGACGCCAGCCAAGGGGCTCTGCCCCAAACAGGAGAGAGGAGGTACGTACATGTGCATTTGGAAGAGGTCACAATTAGAAGATCCCATAAGCTGCTTGAATCTAAACACAAACTGTATTGCTCTCTTAAGCTCTGTTGTCAGTGCAGTTGCAAGTGTCCACACACACTTAAACACATAGGTGCAAAAAACATGCACTCAGACACATACACACATCTCTCACCTGTCCAAGACAGATAGGTCTCTTTAAAGAATCCCAGCTGCTTGTTATTTTGACAGTGGCCTTCAGGAGGGATTAATGTAGCCTGGGATGATTTCATTAGAGTGAGTGAGAGCTTCACTGTGTGTCTATTCTGCTCCGTTCTAAGTTAAACATCACACACATGCACGCACAATCACACACACCAAACAAACACACACTGGCAGGCCTGAAGGACTTCTTCAGCTGAAACCAATTGTGAAAGGCGAGGAAGAAGGTGATAGAGGAGCCGCCCCCACTGTGTGTGTGTGTGTGTGCGTGTGTGTGTGTGTGTGTGTGTGTGTGTATTTGTGTTTTTTTTTGCTTGTGTGAGTGTGCATCACGTGTCTGCGCGTTTGTAAAGAAATCCTGCAGCATATGAAAAAAAGAGGTTAAGAAAGCTGATTAAAATTCATCTCTGTGCGTGGTGAGGAGAAGGGGATTAATAAAGCAGCAAGGCCGTTCATCTGGCTATAGGGGTGGGGGGTGGAAGGGGGTACAGGGGGAGAGAGAGCGAGGCCTGTAGACTGCCAGCGCTGCAGGGAAACCAGTTCAAAGTTATCAGAGGAGACAGTCACAATCACACCAAAGAGCTGGGAACGCTATCCAGGATTACACAGACTCCAGTAGACTAAGAGGGACTTGATTAGACAAGGGGAGACCGCTTTATTGTAAAAAGTTACCTGCTAGAATTTTATTTAAAAAGATTATTCATAGAAGCTGGTCACCACAGAGTGGTGTTATGTCATACAGAGAATTTAAGGGGAGACTTTTGTATTGCATTACATTATATGTACATTCACATGTTAGAGTACATAACATAGCTGTATTAATATTCAAATTAATACAAAAAAGTTCTTACACAAGAAATGGTAAGCCAAGAGTAATGATGAAAAAGGTATGAGGAGACACTTTATGTAGACATCATGACACCAGGCTGCACCCAGCAGGTGCACGACAAAATTTGTTTTTTGGGTTTTTTTTTTTTTTTACATCTGAACAAAAAACATCCGTATTCAGTTATTCCCAAAATGTAAAAATGATCATATGTGACCATCTTACAAAATCAGGCAAACGATGAAGTCACGCAAAGGCTTTATGACTTTTAAATTTACTGTCATTTTGCAAACATAACTTCTTTTTTTAGGATTCTATGAGACCAAGCTGCTTTGTGAGATATTGCAAAACTGTTTTCCATGAAGTATTTTTTTTAAAGGTCCCTGGAACACCGATTATAAATCGAACATTGTGTTTGTTTCTGAATCAAAAACTGGAGAAGACATATTTTGTCATCACTGCAGAAATCAGCACATGTGCACAGTTTCTGCGTGTGGCCGGCAGCTGTGTGTGGCCACCATCTTTTGTAGATGGAAAATTTATTGAAGGAGATCACAAACGATATTTGACAGTGCAGTTTTGGATGTCATGGCTAATTTCAGGAAATAAAATCTGTAAAAATGTTGTCGAAATCGTTCAGATAGTATCTTCCCAGCAAAAAAAATACAGATTGGAAAAGGTGATCATTTTTAAAATTTCATTTAGTTGGTTGTAATGTGATTTTTGCTAATTGTCTAATTTATTCAGTTACACTTTAGAAATGTAATGAACATTAAACAGCCTGTAGCAGCAACAGTGAACCCACCCAGATTCCTTGTTGAGGCAGAAAAACATGCAGCTCATTTGGAAGCTTATGAAATGAGAAAGACCCAATGCATTTTACATGTCATTTTGTCTTTTTAGGTGGTCAGAGTAAGAACACTTAGGCAGCGTTAGCGAGTGAGTCAGCCTGTTAGAGCGGCAGTCAGTTAGTCAGAGAGACAGTCTTATCACTAAGAGAACAGGACATGAAAGCACTCGAAGCCCCAAATGAAAGAGAGTAGGAGAGCTTTGTTCAACACATTAGATTGCCACTCAAGGCAGTCTCAAGTTTCAACCAAATTAGATTACATTATTAGGTCTAATTAAGTGCAATGTTTTAGCAGCAGACACTCTCACAGACACACAGACACAGACTCAAACAGACTCTCATACACACACACACACACACACACACACACACACACACACACACACACACACACACACACACACACACACACACACACACACACACACAGACACACACACACACACACACACACACACACACACACACACACACACACACACACACACACACACACACACACACAGGAAATCATCACAATTACTTTCATGTGATATTTAGGAACTTTGCAGCCAGCACACACCCAAACACATACATATGATAAAAAAACAAGAAAGTGGGTGTATCAAACATAACACAAATGTACACACATATTTACACGCACTCATAATTCACTGCAGTGTGCAAGGAGAGCTTAAGCTTTATGCATAACCCTTAACCGTCCGCTCTCCTGGATTGTTTCCTTTTTCTTTTTTTTTTACCTGGTTGTGTTTTATAACATCCTGTCTGGCCTCTTTGTCTGTCAGCCTGCTTGCTTAAACTGCAAACATGCTGCAAGGCCAGCAGATTCAACCCCAATAGGTGCAAACACACTCACACAAACGC
>NC_084986.1:9136082-9218582 GCF_963691925.1 Scomber scombrus
GAAAAACTAGTTATATTTCATCTGTGAAGACATATTGATGTTGAATATTTCAGACATATTTTTTTCTATGTTGTGAGCACCACAGAAAAGTACAGGCAAAAATAATCAGACAGATATCTCAAAACCAGGACAATTTCTTTATATATATATTTTGGGGTGAAAAAAAAATGTAAATATGTTTTTTATTAGCTTCTATTACTTTTTTAACTTTCACTTTAACTCATAAAACCTGCACTGCCATCCATGAAAAAAGGGAAGAAACTCTGGTCTGCTCTGGTCTGTTTCTTGGATGAAAGAGGGCTTGCACTGTCATGTCCATAGATGGCATTGCAGACAGAGGAGTTAACTGCTCAAGGTTAAGGGGCTACACTCTCCCTGTATACTGGCGTAATTCATACTTTTCCAGAAAGCCCTCTTCTCTGTGTCTGTCTTTCCCAGAGCAGAACAGAGCAAGTCAAAATGAAATAAAGCCTAAGATGTTATCAGGGTGATTGGTGCCAGCGGAGCTTGTCTGGGCCTGTGGTCTGGCGGGGCAGCGCTGGCCCATACCAGTGCTTGTATGTGTGTGTGTGTGTGTGTGTGTGTGTGTGTGAGGGGGGGGGGGTGTCAGTGTGTTTGTGTGTGTGTCCTAAAGGCACTGGATAGATGAAAGCTTGCTTTAACCATAAGCTATGCAGGAGCCGTGCCAGGAGCAGGAAATGTATCAGCGTGATAACAGCCAGAGAGACAGAGAGAAAACGAGAAAGAGACAGAAAGAAATGAGAGCGGGAGAGAGAGAGAGAGAGAGAGAGAGAGAGAGAGAGAGAGAGAGAGAGAGAGAGAGAGAGAGAGAGAGAGAGAGAGAGAGAGAGAGCGAGAGAGAGAGAGAGAGAGAGAGAGAGAGAGAGAGAGAGAGAGAGAGAGAGAGAGAGAGAGAGAGAGAGAGAGAGACAGAGACAGAGAGACAGAGGGAGAGGCCACACGGAACCCACAGGGGAGGCCTGGGGCCAAACGTAGTCCCATCACACATTACGCACACATTCATGTCACTTCATAAATATGTGTTGGGAGCGTATGTTGAAAGATAAATCTATGTTCATGTCTGCATTACTGTGGAGCCTTCGAGTTTAGGTTTTTAGCGAAACAAGAGACAATTTGACACACCTGAGTATGTTTCAGGACAGAGAGAAAAGAGAGAACAGAATTCACCTGGGGACATGACTGTTGCAATCCTAATAATGTTGTGCCGCCGGCCTTCACTGGATCACAACAACACCTTATAGATGAGACAGATAGGCGAAAAGACAGAGAGAGATGAACACAGAGAGGGAAGCATATTCCTTATCTACACAGCTTGTTAATAATATTATAATACTGTAAGGTTAAGCTTTGATGCACATACTACTGAGGTGGACATTGAGCCATAGCTTACAGAGGAAATGATGAAGGGTTTTTTCATTATTGATTACTGTCTTGAAAAACTGAATAATCACTTGGTTTAAAATGGCCCTTACAAATTCTCAGAACCTAGATCTATCTACAAATTGCTTGTTTTGTCCAACCAACACTCACAAAAACTCAAAGCTATTCACTTTAGTATCATGTAACCTTCACAGTTGCAATGTTGGAATCAGTGATTTTTCTGGCATTTGTGCTTAAAAAATGATTTGAATGATACTGACTAATAATTAATCAGGTAATGGCTTTACATGCCCACTTCCAGCTTTTCAAAATATGCTCCACACCCAACAACTTCTGTAAGATTGAACAAAGCAATTGCTAAATTTCCATTTTTTATTTGTAACACTCTCTCCTTTGTTTCTTCGGTTTAGTAAGCTAACACTAATTAGATAGCTTGCAAATTGGTGTCAAATGATGCAACACTCATTGTGCTCTGTGTGCTCTCTCTTGTGACGCTCACAGCCAGTAAAGTAGCCAGAATTAAATATGGAGCTAGATAAATATTGGAGTAATGGTGAATTAGATCATGAATGTTCAGGCTCTCTTTCCCAGCTGCCCCTCCACAGTCACTGGAATGGACTGTACGCCATGTCTGAGGCATGTGAGGGGCAAGTTTTATAGCAGGCTGATTGGGTTGGAAGGGCTTGTGTGCTGCATTCAGGGCCGTGGTGGTATTTTCCTGTGGGCTGCTAGTTAAGTGGGACTGGCTGCTTGGCTCCAATGGGCAAAGCCAGCTGGGGACCATTACTACTGCTGAAAGAACATAGCACCCTGTCACAGAATGGTAGACCAAGATCCACGCACAGACCATGGGCATATGCACAAACACATGCATACATTGAATGCATGGTGCCATATGCACATACATCACAGGCAGAGGCTCAAATTATTTCTCCCTTTTTTTGGCTTTTTTTCCCCCACTCACACATAGGTTAAGCTAACTAACAGCATTCACAAAAGATGCCATGTGTGTCTTGTGACTGCAGAATGTGCAGCCTTGGAGGAATTTGAAGAAGGACACATATTTATCCCAGGTTGAGATTAAAACTGTCACTTTTGTTTCATTTAAAAATACAATTATTATTAAAGCTTGAACAATAAAGCCACACATTTCTTCAAAATGTTCTTGCTTCACAAGAACAACAGAACACATTTTTATGCTTTGTTTGCATAAAATGATTGATCCAATGAAAAATGTAATAAACCCACAAAACAGAATTCGCATGTCACTCATATGTCAAAGTCAATTTCCTATTCACTGCCACTGAATAGGAAATTGACTTTCTGGACAAAGTGAGAGTCCCCGAGGGGTATAACTGAAGCTCATTTGGATGTAAAACCTCAAACAAACATTGTGTGAGTCCACAAAGTCAGTCTCCATTTCATTGTCAGAGCTGCTCGAGTGTTCAGTTTCATTCAGTTTTTGTATTTGGTATGTCTGTAGCAGCAGTGGTGACTGTTTCCCTAAAATCATTCACATTCTCTTTATCCTACTTATTAAAGGTGGATTTTTACTTTATTTAAGCATGCATCTCCCCCCTATTGTTCTAACAAGTGATGACGCCATTGTTTTCTATTTTTTTCATTCCCTGCTGTGTCATGGTAAAAGGGTAGAGGTGATTGAATGAGACATTTAAGTGCTTGTGATTCTGTTGTTAATAATGGAAATGCAGGTGGTAATTAGAAAAAGTGCAATAACTCCTTTTCTTCTTCCTGCCCTATTTTCTTGGATTCCTTTCTCCAGCCAACCCTTCTCTCCTTCTTTCATCCTCTCCTCCATCTTGCTCCCCTCACTTACATCTTCTCGCAACCACAACCACGATTGAGTGTCATCCATTTGTCAGCGTCATATGATAGACAGCAGACCCCACAAGTGTGTTCACATACCCCAAGACACTCGTGCAAAAAGGCACACACACATATACACACACAAACACACACATACACACACACACACACATGCAGGCACTGGGACCAGTTAGGAGCTGATGGCGATGAGTCAGGCTTAGAGAAATGCTACAGAGAGCTTAGCTAATGCATTTTATGGAGCTCCCTTTTTCTTTTCATTCTCACTCCATCTTTTTTTTTCTATATCTCTCGCTCTTTCTGCAGCCCCCCCTTTTTCTCTCTTTGTCCTAGAAGCCGAGCCAAAAGTCATAGCTCTTTACTGACAGAGAGGTTTTTCCAGTTATTTTTCACAGCGTGTCCCCTGTGCCCTAGCTGGGATAGCTTGCCTCATGGCGGTAACGTGCTCCCTCGGCCGTGCTACATGAGAGCCTATTCCACTCATGCATTGTTGTGCAGCTGGACTTGCTCAGTGTGTGTGTGTGTGTGTGTATGTGTGTGCAAGTCTACGATTGAGTTGTTGGAGATACCTGATCCCTTTTATTGTTCATTTGACCCGCATCCCAGGAGGCATGAGGGTCAGGGTGGAGTACCTAGATATCTTGTACAGGTGTTTAGTGTGTACGTGAGAGAAAAGGAAGACAGGGAGAGGGAGAAAATGGATGAGTGAAGAGATAAATAAAGTTAGAAGTGAAAGAGAAAATAGTTGTTCATTTATGTGGCCTGTGTGTGAGTACATGGCGCTTGATCCCCACACACTTTTTCAACAAACACATTAAGGAGCACTGTTTCTTTAAATCCTCTCCAGGGTTGTCAGGCATTTCAGCTGGTCATATTGGCTGCAGACACACACACACACACGCACACACAGATGTATATGGTTAGCAGGCCGAAGCTGGTTTGAGTTAGCGTGGAGCCAGTCACACTGTGTGAGAGCCTTACCCCCTGCCTGCTACTGCCACCCTCCACAGTCTCTCTCCTTTTTTCTGTCTCTCTGTTGCTCTCTTTCTTTTACTGCACACAGTATGTGACAGCCAGCCGCTGCTCGCCGGGGCCGCACTTTACCGTCCGACCTCCCTATTCCCTGTGACACACACACACACACACACACACACACACACACACACACACACACACACACACACACACACACACACACACACACACACACACACACACACACACTCACAGATATACACAGTTGATCTGCGTGGCCCTGTGTCTCCTGATTAGCCCCCTTCATGAAAAACAAGCCATCAGAGCAGAGGGGAGATGAGCACGGAAGAAGGAGGAGGTGGAGCAGGAGGGACGGATGGGAGATGTGAGGAGGAGGAGAGGAGCAGAGGTGTAGTAGGGGGGCAGGGGGTGAGGTGAGGAGGCTGGGACCCCTGGGGACCCCTAGATCACAGCCATGCTAATGAGGAGCTGCTTTGCCAGCAGCAGAGGTGTCAGCTAACCCCTGACAGGTGCACACACTCATACTCCCAGGGCTTGTGCTGGCACGTGCACGTGTATGTTTGCGAGTGTGTTTGTGTGAGTGCGCAGAGAGGGTAGAGCAGGGGAGGGGCTGCAGGGCCAGGTTTGCGTCCCAGTGGCCTAGCCTGCGGGCGGCTTTGTTCTGTATGCAAATCTGTCGCTGTGACGTTCTGTCGCCCTTGATGGAATGTTGGAGCAGTACAGCGAACCTGAACCCCAGGAATGCTGCAGTACACACGCACGCACGCACGCATGCACACACACACACACACACACACACACACACACACACACACACACACACACACACACACACACACACACACACACGCCTTCTGTAACACAGCTTTCCCACTCACCTCCTTGTTAACCAGAACCTGCATTGTCTTCTGTTAAATCAAGGTTATTTTACACACTCGCTGGATGTAATATTTTTCATGCTGTCTAGCGCAGAAAAGTGTATGTCAGCTGGATCTGGTGCAGAGAAGTTGGTTGGCTAGTGTTGCTACTTAATGCCACTTATTTTCAATTGTGATTTTTCACCCTGAGCTTTGTGAGAGTTAATTTGGCATCAGTGGGCATTCATTACTATCCACACACTGCTCACTGTCAGCTGAGAAGCTCCAGTTTGCCCATTTTGTCAAGAGCTGAGCTTGTGGATTTTTGTTATTCTTCTGTGGTCTTATTATAAGTCCCTTTGGATTAGAGCATCTGATAAAGACCCAAGATGTAAGTGTAATGTAAATGGAGGGAGCTCATGCTTCAAAATATAAATCAAACTCAGGCTGGAGTGATGGCGTATGTGAATTCCTCAATTAAACACAAATCCACATGTCTACACCATACGGCTGGTGTCTACTTCAAGCCCGCCAAGCTCACACCAACTTTTCTGCAATGGCCATATGCGAACAGTCAATACCATGGCTCCCCTTCATTCACTGGCATTTTGTTTGTACTTTTTAAGGCAAAATAATGGCTATAAAAGGCAATCTGGAAAGAATAAAATCTGATGTAAAGCTCAGATCTTAGTCCCTGAAGACTGGGTTAATTGGCCCGGTGGTTTAGTAAAAAAACCAACCCAGAGAAGGAGAGCATTATTACTGGCCCACCTCAGCTCCACGCATGTGCCAATGTTTTAATAACTTCCTCCAGGCCTCCTGGCCCTTAGCCCTTGTTTTGTTGCACAGGACAAAGAGCTGCCCTCCTAAGCTGGTCTCAGGTCTGTATTGTGTTCCTCTGTTTCATGGGAAAGTCTGTCTGCATGGACATCTGGGCAGAACGATGGTTGACAGTCTTTTTAAGGGCAATGTCATCATCCTTATGACAGCAAAACGGCAAAAAAAAGAAAAGGAAAAAAAAGTGAAGTGAAGTGTATAATACAGTACTGTATCACTGAATCCTGCTGTGGCTCAATCTCATCTAACCTCTTATCTCAGCCACATTCATTGAACAGTGTGTGTGTTACTATGTGTGTGGGTTAGTGTGCATATGGTGTGTCAGAGTAAATTGGGCGATTAGGTCCAGCATCAGTGACTGCGTGGAGAGAAGAATGTAACTCTTCTAACTGGTAGTTGACCTTGGTGGTCAGCAGTGGAGGGGTCCCTGACTGCGTGTCAGGCAGACGACTGTAATTACCACAAACTGAAGCATGACACGGCCCACCGTGATTCTTTAATGAAGGCTTTTATTGGCTGGAGCACCGAGCAGCGACAACATTCACACTCTCTCAGCATGTGTGTGTGTGAGTGTGTGAGAGAGAGAAAGAGGAACGAATAGAGTGAGGATGCCTGCAACACACACAATGTGTGTCTATCTTTGCGCATCTATGTGTGATATAATCAGGAAATGTATCAAGTCATTGTCTGTGATGTTACTATTAGGCTTCTAAAGGGAGGTGTTCTGCTTGCATATTCGAGTTTACTGCTTACTTCTATCCTCTGTCGGTTAGAACCGGAAAGATGACAAGAAACTGGTTTGAGCTGCGGTGCATGTGATAGTTGCATGTGATAACCTGAGAAAACTGTCAATCTATCAAACACATCCCCAGACATATACTATACCATTCTTAAGGCTTTGATATTCTCTTAATGGATTGCTTAATTTCAAAATTGTTGCCAATATGCACTTTAGAAGAAGTGAAACAAGTTTTTGATAAACTACCGTCTCATGTAACTGTCAGTGTGTAGCATATGGCACTTCCGTATTAGGCGCTATCCTCAACATCCGGCAGCTTGCTGTATTTTTGTATATGTCTACTGCATCTATCTAGATATTTGTTCTTTTATTCTCTTATTTGCTATCACAGTTTCTTCTCCTCTCTCTGTTTTTCCCCTCCCCCTGGTTGCTTGTTTGGGAAGTTGATGAAATTTGTCTTTGGCCGTCATTAGGCAGCAGCCATCAGCTGCCACTCTATTAGCTGCCACGCTTCCTTTAACAGCATATGGCACGGCTGTGTAAGATATGACAAGATGCAAATTTGTTGCTGTTGTGGTGGTGGGGTGGAAGTTTTCGGGGGTGGTGGTATTTTTATTGGGTAGCTTGTATTGATGAGGCCATGTGTGAGGACTCAAATGTAGATAAATGAAAAAAACAACAATCACAATTTGAAAAATCGAAAGAGATCATCAATCCCTCTCCCAATCTTACATCTTCATTTTATATTGATCCTTGTGTGTTGATGAGATTATACAGCTCCCAAGTCTATAGACCCCTCTCAGTCCCTGGGGGCATGTAAATAGCCTCTGTGTGTGTCAGTGTGTATGTGTGTGTGTGTTCCCAAGCACGTCTGGCCCTTAAAGTCCCTCCACCTCTCTTCTTACCCCCTCTCCTCCTCCTCTTCCCTTCCCTCTCTCACTCTCTTCTCCCCATCCAAGCTGTTAAGCTGTCCAGCTCTCTGCTGCCAAGCGGCCGTGTGAAGCCTAGCCAAACTAAACACGGGCAGGCAGCCCGCCACTTGCCCCACACGTGCACACACATGCACAGGCATACACATACATGCACAAAAATAGGTTCACATACATGTTCATACACACACTCATTTGCGCATGTTAGTAGCAGGAGTCAGGTTATGTACCACACCACACAAACAGTGAGAGTGACAGCTACAACAGAGCCCCACTAATAGCAGAGAAAAACAGACAGAATCAGTAAATGAGCCCCTCATTAACTTTTTCTGACCCCATCTCCCCTGGGGAAAGCCAAACCAATCACATCGCCAAATCAGCTTCCTGTACTAGACACTGATCCAACATCAGCTTTCGCTCATCTGTTCTGCACGGTACAAGTGTGTGTATGTGTGTGAATTTGTGAATGTGTGGAGGTGTGCTGTGAGAAAGGAGAGAGGCAGACTAAGAAAGTAAAAATAATATATTGTTGCGCATATGTCTGTGTCTGCATGTGTGTTTTACATTCCATGACAATGGGTGGCTTTGAGGCAGTCAGCCATCTGAAGGGCTCTTTTCTTGATCACATAAGACTTTGGGCAAAAGCAACTTCTTGGTCTTTGTTTTCCCCCTCCGGGCTCCAAGCTCTGGGACCACCGTACCAACTTGACTCTGTTTGTGGTAGCCGCTGATGATAAAGTAGATGCAGATGCCTTGCAAGCAAACACAAGACTGTGGAAATGCCTCTTCACTGCTAGCCTGTGTTGAATTAGATGAATCCCAACCAAGGCCCTTTTTATGAGTCACACACTGGCTGACATGGCCGTGCCACAGTGACTGATAGATTCATTTGGCATTATTAAGTCACGCTATTTAAAGGGGCAATTTGTCAGTGACTGACATGCAGTGTGTGTGTGTGTGTGTGTGTGTGTGCGCGCGTGCGTGCGTGTGTGTGTGCAGCCATAACATATTACTTAACTGTACTTGTGAATATTCAGTGACGTAAGCTTTATTTAATGTGGATGCTGTGTTAAGACTGGAAGGGTCTTTGTTGTTTACACATTGTCCCCAACTCTCTTTTCTCTCCTTTTTTGTGCCTTTTCTGCCTTTCTCTCTAATGCCACATCTCACCCTCCCTCCCTCTGTCCCCCTGCTCCCATATTTCCTTTTCCCCCCATTGGTGTGCTTTTTTTTCATGGCTGCCTCTCCTGTCTCCATATGGAAATGACAGAATAGACGAGATGGATCTGTACATTAAAGCCTAGCTGACATTAGAATTAGCATAATGTGTCGTGGCCTTAGGGCAGTACCTGCCATCTGCATTAGCCTGTAGACACACACACACGCACACACACACACACACACACACACACACACACACACACACACACACACACACACACACACACACACTCACTAACTCACGCAAAATGTCATACACACACAGACAACGCCCATGAAAGATCCTCATACACAGACAAATGTAGAAAATCATGTAAATAAGTTTTAGGTGTAATTAAATTTCCTAAACTTGAACATACAAAGTCTGTAAGTAAAATGTTTGTTTGAAATGACTTTAAAATGTTTTGTTCTTTATTTTTAAGTTTATTTTTAAATGTTTTATTTGGTTTTTACAAAAGTTGTTTCCATGCACATTACACTGACTGCAATAATAAAAACTGGAGGGTTCAATTTTCACTTGACTGACATTTTTTTTTCTTGGCCCACAGATAAAGATGAGCCATCCAGCTACATCTGCACCAGCTGTAAGCAGACCTTCACCAGCGCCTGGTTCCTGCTTCAGCACGCCCAGCACATTCATGGTATCCGCATCTACCTGGACAACCACCTGACTAACTACTCCCTCACTCCCCGGATGGCTCTGCCTCCACCCCCAAGTGCTGATATCCTTCCTCGCTCCCCTCTCCCCACTTTCCTCGGTGATGCCAACAACCCATTCCACCTCCTCCGCATGGCTGCGCCCCTGCTCAGGGAACATCCCCCTCCCCCGGGGTTTATGGAGACCCGGTTGCCTGCAACGCCGCCCTTTGTCAGCCCTCCGCCTCCTCCTCGACCCCCTCTAGAGCGGCTGGGCCCAGAGGAGATGGGGCTGCTGTCCCAGCACCCCAGTGCCTTTGAGAGGGTGATGCGGATGACCCCCATGGAGCCTCCTTCCATGGACTTTTCTCGACGTCTGAGGGAATTGGCTGGCAACACGACCAATAACGGGGGACCCACTCCTCCTCTTTCACCAAACCGCGTGCCACCCATGCACCGCCTGCTAAGTCCCACACTTTTCCAGCCTGGCTCCAAGCCCCCAGCCTTTCTCACATATGCCCCACAGCCACCCACCTCACAGGGGGCACATGGTTCCTCTAGCCCTCCTGAATCCCAGGGTCAGAATCAGGCCCCAGGGAAATCCAAATCTTGTGAGTTCTGTGGCAAGATATTTAAGTTCCAGAGCAACCTGATCGTCCACAGGCGCAGTCACACAGGAGAAAGGCCGTATAAGTGTCATCTATGTGATCATGCTTGTTCCCAAGCAAGCAAGCTTAAAAGGCACATGAAGACACATATGCACAACAAGACTGGGTCCATGGGTGACTCCCCAGAACAGGGAAACAGAGGAGAAGGAGGAGAGGGTGAAGACAAGAATAGGGAAGGAGATTCAAGAGGTATGGGGATGGACAATGAGGAGGAGGAGGAGGAAGAGGAGGAAGAGGAAGAGGAGGAAGAAGAGGAAGAGGAAGAGTTGAGGAATGGAAGTCGGCCAGATTCCAACATCAGTGACGACTCCCAGGAGTTCAGCCAGAATAGGGAGAATGGCCCCAGACAGTCTCCTGAGGAGAAGCCCCTGAGTGGGAATAGAGTAAGTGACAGTGGCGGGGTGAGCATCATGCACCCATACAACCATCTGGACAATCACCTTAGACTTAACCCTAACAAGAGAAGCCTGGAGAGACAACCTAACGGAGAGGCTGGAGAGAGGGATGAAGCAGAACGAGAAAATAACAGGCAACAGGAGAGACAGCGGGAGGAGCGGGAGGACCAGAGGCCCATGATGAATGGTAGGATCAGCGTATCTGAAGCAGAATCCTTTCCTGGGCTGTTCCAACGTCGGCCCACCCCCATCACTAGCCCGAACCCCTCCAACAACAAGAGGATCAAGATAGAGAAGGAACAGCTGGAGCTTCCACCAACCATACCCCTTATCTCCCCGGAGAACGTCTACTCTCAGCTCTTGGCTGGCTACGCTGCTTCACGTCACTTCATCAGAGAACCCTTCCTAGGATTCACTGATTCCCGCCAGTCCCCCTTCGCTACCTCCTCCGAGCACTCCTCCTCTGAGACGGGTAGCCTCAGATTCTCCACTCCGCCTGGGGAGATGATAGAAGGAGGGAGTGCATCAGGCCGCAGCGGCAGCAGCACCCCTCACCTCCTGCGGGGGCCGGGACCTGGCCGGCCCCCAAGCTCCAAGGACAGGAGGAACGACACCTGTGAATACTGTGGCAAGGTGTTCAAGAACTGCAGCAACCTGACGGTGCACCGACGTAGCCACACGGGGGAACGGCCCTACAAGTGTGACCTGTGCAGCTATGCCTGCGCCCAGAGCTCCAAGCTGACACGCCACATGAAGACCCACGGGCAGTTTGGGAAGGAGGTGTACCGCTGCGACATCTGCCACATGCCCTTCAGTGTCTACAGCACGCTGGAGAAACACATGAAGAAGTGGCATGGTGAACATTTGATGGCCAGCGAGGTCAAACTGGAGCACACAGAGGACAGAGGTTAAGCCAGCAACCATTAGTTATACAGCCTACAGTGCACCCAAGCAAACACCCTCATTCACACACAAGCACATACAAATGCACACACAAATTCTTGATGACCACTTCTTCAGCTATGGGGCTTGGCTGGATAATCTCTCTCTTAAAAAAAAAATTGAGACTGATCGATGTTAATCTTTTTTTGTTTTGTTTTTTGTTTTTTTGTTTGTCACAGAAACTGCCACCTGAGAATATAAACAAAGGGAAACTTTAATGAGAACTTGTTTGGAATGCCCAACTTGGTGTTTCTTGGCAAAACTGAGGATTTTATCAGTTAGGAATCCATGGAGCCTTTCTACTGTGCAATAATTTCTGTATTTATTGGATTTTTGTAATGATATTTGGCATGTGCAGGTACATCTTTGTGGGATTTCATATGGAGTTAGTTTTGAAATGTGCTAAAAACTTTTTTTTTTTTCTAAAATGCGATAACTGGAAAGAAGTCACCCTTAATACAAATTTGTTTTTTTCCTGTAAGGAAGCTTATTATCATGTGAGATTAAAATTGTGTGAAGCAGTTAGCTTTTAAAAGTAACGATAATTGTTTTGTATATTAACTGCAGCAGCGGACTACAATCCATTCCCTTATACAGGCCTAAAGCACTGAATGTCAGCCTGACAATAAAACACCGTGCTGGATTTTAAAAATCCAATATTATCTTATAGACCTGATAATTTACTTTTAATTTGTTCAGGGAATTCGTCCTTTTACATATTGGCATGTGGATAATTTCAAAAGGCAGTTACTGCATTGCTGTCCTTGCTTCAGTCAGGACATAAATAAAGGTTGCACTTATTGGAGGTAGCCTACCCTTAACTGATGCTCAGTACATTCCCGATGTAGGATTAAACCCCCATATTTAATATGTTGAATAAGGTAAGACTACTTGTGATTAATGTGAGAAGGAGAACAGTCCTGTTTATGGTTTGTAAATATATTCTTTTTTTATATGTGTTAAAGTAGCCCCGACTGTACGTGAAAGATGGCCTAAAACTAAACAATCAAAAGACCAGCTGCTTGCATCATCCACAGTATATGCTACAGTAAATGTAACTACCATACATTATTGCTTTATCAGACCCACTTGATTATCACCCCCACTCCCCCACCCCATGTGTGCTTACTCAAAGACAATTTGTTAAACTAAAGCTACTTCAACAATTGTAACACTTTCTGAATCAATCTTTATCTTCCTCTGACCCAGGTTGACTTGCTGTGCCCCCTTAGGAGCCACAAAATGGTATCAAATGAAAGTCATTTCAATATGTGTTAGCGTGTGTGTTCTTCCCTCCACAGTGTGCTCTAAGCCTCTCTCCGACGGCGTCTTTTCACAGTTCACTAGCTCAGATTCATGCATTAGAGCGGCTTTTAAAAGGAAGCCTGTTCATTCGCCACACAAAGTGATATGGGTTTAACTCCCAGTAACAGATTTTGAGACAGTGTGCATGTTCGTGACTTTTGGGGATTACGGCTTTTATTTTCTGCATCGTTCATCCTGAAATGAATCTGGAATAATAATAAAAAAAAGCTATATGAGTTATGATAATTTTGAGCACAGCTGCACTGGGGGATGGCCGGGCGACCTTGAGTAGGGGCTATTCTTATAGTAAAAATGAAAGAGTCGAGCTGAGAAAGAAATGGAGGGAGAGAGAGCAAGACCTTGACCAGGGAGAAGAGTCATTCAAATGAAATTGGAAGCATATGAAATGTGTTTCTTTTTTTTCTTTTTTTGTGCCCAAATGCACATCTACTGGCCACATCTTCTACCAGACCATGAGAGTGAGGCAGAGCAAGCGTGAGAGGGATGGAGACAGCAAAGCCACATGAAAGGAGATTGAGACTACATCTTTCATTTCAGTACCGCAATCATCAAAATCATCTTCACTTGAAACTTTGACCTGCTTGTTTGGCCTATATTGTCAGGTTTTACCTGCACCATTTTGTTTTTATAAGAAAAAGAATATACTGTACCCTCAATGCAGACTCCTTTCTTTGTGATTTTATACGGGAAATTATGTTGAGGTCAACAGCTCTCCATATGCTATTCAGATGCAGCCTAGTTCAATATATTTTATTCAATTTCAACGCAGTATCATAGCAGTTTGTGAAATAGTCACAAAATTAAATTTATAGAATTACTCAGCTTATAGATACTCAGCACTACTTTCAAACTAATGTTTTTCAATTGGAAACAACCTATGTTTTGTGCCTGCACCAGATTTTTTTCTGTCAGTGGAGACTTGTGAGCACTGTTTGTACCAAGCACTCCAGAGCAACCTATAGGAGCATTTTTTAATATGGCGCCTCTATCAGCAGTAGACAATATAATTTGTTTGTGCTTTCCAAAACTGTTACAAATTACTGTTAATAAGTAATTATGCTTTATGGTATGTCAATGCTGTGGGTAAAGTCTGTTTGGGTTTAGGCACAAAAAACACTTGGTTAGGGTTAGGGGAAGATGATAGTTTGAGCTAAAATGGCCATTTGAAACATGGTGTACATAGATTGATGTTACTTCCTTAAGGTTAAGTAACCTTTGTTGTCATGGCAACAGTAAACACCAAGATGGTCGTAGTTACGTTTCTTAAAAAACAGTGCTGATTTATAGTCGGAAACATGACACTCTCTTGCAGCAAAGTCCACTTGTTGGGATCTATCTATCTGCATCCGCCCAATGTGGAAATTTGTCACCTGTCATCTGAAGTGCGCCACTTGACAGGTTCTTTGAAAATCGTGCTGAGTTTCATGAATAAAAATGGCAAATTCATGTCCATATACACAAATCTGTAGATTACATTTTGTGACTATTTTATGAACTGCCGTGATACTGGGCTGCAACCCGAAAAGTAAGATTGGCCGAAAAGCTATGTTCAGCTTGCTTGCACATGTTGATGCATGAGAGCAACATCAAGATCCTGTTATATACGCACAGTGTATTCATTTCAGGAGAACTCAGTTCAGATTAAGGCCAAAATGAGCCATGCAACTATGAAATATATCACATTCAAATGATGAACAGTGAAACCCTGAGATCCAAATCACACATGGACATTCAGTCTTACAATATGTTTACAGTGTTGAAGTATGCCATAAATGAAAAACTCTGTGTAAGTGTTTAAAAATGATAATAAAGTATTGTTTTCGCAAATGTTTTTGAATGCCATAGCAGTTTTGTATGATTATCCTGGTGGAGGGATTTTATCTTCATGAATATGTTTCTGTATGATTACTTGTTCACTGTATGGGAAGAGATTTTTTAAAATGTAATATTACAGAATCATGCCAGGTTATTATTTTTTCTAACAAGAGTGGTGCCATTATTGAGTATCTGTCTATTCTTTTTTGTGTTATATTTTATTATTTTTTTAATTGTTTGAATGCCGTTCCTGTTGTTGGTTTGGTTAAGCTATCCTTAAGTGGATGTAAAACAAAATGAGAAAAAAAAATTTGAAGAATGAGATGAGAAGAACCTTCGGCAGGGGAATACATTGGTCTGTGTGGGAATGCTTTTCCAAATCAATTTTATGAGACATTCATGGACATCATGCTTTTTGCTGTTTTTTCCTCATGGTTGGTTGAAGGTCTTGTGATGGCACTTACAACTGTAATTTTAAAATACATTTTCATATTTCACTTTTCACAACTTTCACTTTCGCTCTTTGTACAAAACAGTTTCCTTGTTCTTTTTGGGGGGAGTGCATCATTGTGAAAAAAAAAGTGATTTCAGAACAGTACACATCTGCTGTTTTGAGCATATATGTATTTTTGTAATGTGTTGAAAAATCAATACAAGAAAGCCAACACTTCAATAAATGTTGCAATTGCTCTATGATTGAAGCAACCTTTCATTATGGTTATTTCATCCTCTTCGCTGCACCACAAATAACAATTATACACATGTCTTACACACTATGCATATTAGTCATTAGTTTTAGTGAAAAGCAATAATCCTAATTTAAGCCTAGTGTTGCTATTGCCCCGCAAGTTACAACATCTGTTAAAAAAAGAAGAAAAAAAAGAATGAAAGAAAGAAAAGAGAGAGAGAAAAAAACAGGCAAGACATTTTTTTTTATTTTAGCCAATATGTTCTGGAAACAAAATATATAGCTGCATCCCACACACATGATTAATGTATTTCTAAGCTATCAATAAAGTTACATACAAACCACCAGAAACTGCTGCTAATAATTTTGTATGACCTCTAATCTGATGTTGGCTTCAGAGCCTGAAACCTAATATTTCATACAAATTGCAATGAACATAGGCTGACCCACGATATAAACTTAAAAAGACATGCTTTGTGCAAAAATCATTCAAAGCATAAACTATATATGTTCCTATTTTCCTATTATGTAAATGTTAATACATCGTTTGTTTTAGCTTCTCGGATTAGCAGAAAGAAAGTTGGAAAATACATGTTAACTAATTTAGAACAATACAAGGGTTTATCCCGCATCCATGTTTGTTTGTTTATTTGTTTTTTTTAAGTTTATAATACTGGAAAACAAAATATTTCAAGATACTACATATGCATTGGTGCTGTGTCATGTTGTTATTTTCTCAGATGTTTGTTATTCGGGTATTGAAAGCAAGTATTTTTATTTTCTGCCTTACCCATTTAATTTTAATATTTTTCTGCTGGTGTTACATTACAAGTAAGAGTACAGTTTTGTTTACTGTTGTTGCAGAGAATATTTTACTACATTATATTTAAAACATTATATTTTTAATGCTGATTTAATCAGAAGCCATATTTTCATAATCTTCATACATTATACGCCTGATAACATGATACAAGCAAAATCAAACACACAATTAAAGCTTCTTCTTAGTTTTTAAGATTTTTTTTCATCTTTGTCTGTATTGGTCAGTGGGCAGAAAAGATGCAGAAAGGAAACAAGGAAAGAGAGGGATGGGTTGCTGTTTTGTGGCACGTGCAGCAACCATTTGGCTACTGGAACACTTCCCTTCTTGGTTTAATTCAATCATAAGAGGGAATGCAAGCTGCACTGGAAGTTGGCTGGCTCTAATGCCTAAAGGTGTCTGAGTTGATGTTTTTATGGTTAAAATTTAAGAAATACCTATCATGCTGTCACTGAGGAATCTTTTTTGCTCGCAGATATTTGGC
The DNA here is from genome assembly GCF_963691925.1 of Scomber scombrus. Taxonomy (NCBI): domain Eukaryota; kingdom Metazoa; phylum Chordata; class Actinopteri; order Scombriformes; family Scombridae; genus Scomber; species Scomber scombrus. The sequence continues at coordinate 9,152,682 of NC_084986.1, forward strand.
CAAATGTTCATTGTGCAAGACAAGACACATAGACTGAAGTTACTGAACCTTTATAAGAATTTGACGAATAATATTTCACATTGTATATCTGTACCAGTAAACTGATGAAGCTCCTTACAGAATTTAACTTCAGAGTTGCACCAAAAAACAACAAAACTGTGAGTATGAGCCACAGGTTTTATTTCTGAAGGTAGCTGTTGACAGTCTCATGCTTCATAAATGAGTACGGGCATGAGTAAGGGGACCCATCAGGTATTTCTTGATATGAAGCCAACAGCAGTCAAGCCCATCCTCGCTTGAGCCTCCAGGCCATTGGATACCTTAACAGAAAAAGGGCACATACAGAAAGTATGTGTGTTTGTGTGTGTGCTTACTCAAGCTTGAGGAGAGAGACATAACAATAGCATGGAGATAGAGGAGTAAAGAAGGGAAAAAAGGCTTGTGCAAGGCGGGTTTGTGTGTGAACACAACGGGAGGAATTTGCAATGCTCGCCAGCTCTTGCCACACACAATGACCAATAAAGTGTCTCAGTGTCTTGGTATTATCCGTGATTCAATGTAAAAATATAATTGCTATGTCAATTTTACTAAAAATAATCAAACTAGCAGCTACAAATTGCTTACACGCATGATGTTTGGATGGTTTGGTGTCTGTAGGAAGGATCTGATTGTGACTTTCCCAAATGTCTGTGTATTTGTGCCTGAAGGCTGACATCTGGGTGCCATGTTGATGATTCTGGTCTTCTGGTCAGCATAAATGTGCATGCTGAGAAGATGCCACATTCCCACAGCTCTTATCCTAGCAATGGCATTACTGTTGACACAACAATTGGACTAGCATGACTTTCTGCAGATTTTTCATGGCTGCAGATGTTTTTAATAATTAGAAAAAGGTAAAAAAAAAAAAAAAATGAACGCATACGTCAAATGCTCTACTCTGCTCAGTTTATTCCTTGCTTTGGATTTATCTATTTAAAATACATGAAGGATGCAATTTGTTTGGCATTGCACATATTTTTCTTATCAAACTGACATGTTGGAAAATAAAGTTGTGTATTTGTCTTGCAAAATTGCAATCATATAACAACCTCAAACATCTTATTATACAACTTATTTTGGCAGTATTATTCCCATACTGAACTGAATTTCTTTTAAGGGCTACTATCCATATAATCAGAGGCCACACAAATGTACGCTCGCAGACCCATTCCGGCCACTTCTCTGCCACCAGCCCATCTTGTGCAGTTCACATGTGACATGAGGTTGAAAGACTCTCTTTTAAACTTTTTTAGAAGAAGGCCCCCCTCTGTGTGTGCACTATGTGCCCAGCACCGTGGGAGAAAAGTGGCCTCGAGCGCCAGTGGTGAGGAGGTGCTGTATCCTTGTCACCAGAAAGCACTGGGCAGAGGCCCTGAAGTCACAGACAGAGAGTCGCGGAGCGGGAGATGGGAAATCATGCTTTGGAGTAAAACCACGTCCTCGGGGAACAGGGTGTCAGCAGGGATTGCGGTTCACATCCTGGGCCACACAGAACCACACTGCCACCGCAGAGACCCTACTTTCCACTGGATCACAGGGCTCAGGCCCCACTGGCCTCTCTGTAGATATCCAGTTACTAATCTACTGGCCCTGACCAGTACCCAGTCAAATGACGCTGCCCGCCCAACAAGCAGACTGGGCTTCGCCCTGCGACACAGCAACCAGAGTAAATCTGGCCCAGCTGGCTGCTCTTGGGAACAGGGGGAAAAAATGGGTGGAAAGAGGCAGGGAAGTAGGGGAAGGGAGGAGGGAGGAGAGGATGGTGGGAGAGCAGGGAGAGCAATTTAGAAGGGTGGTCAGGAGACAGAGAGCAGTGTGGTCGAGCGTGGTCACTCAACAGCTGTGGCTTGGGAAGATTCTCTCTTCTGGGAGAATCTGACCCAGAGGAACAAAGGCTTTGTGGTCATGTCAAGCGTGTAACTAAAGGACAGGAAATGCAGACTTTTTCAGAGGGAGGAAAAACACTGAAGCCACTCAGTGGGAGGTTTTGGTCGTTTACGGCGCAACCATGTCGTCACGCATCAAAACAGCACACATCTCAAAACTGAAATGACAACTTTCCGTTGCTATAATTGCCTCCCTTATATTCAGACAATTCTTTAAGTATAGGAATCCATTGTTTGACAATAAAAAATTTCAATTTCCTTTATTTTTTGAGCCCGATAATATGGAAGAGTAAATGGACATGACTGGGTAGACACCTGATGTGATCTTATTTAAAAGTGATTTGCCTTCAGTTTATCCTGTTTTAATCGCTAAAACATCTCAGTGGGTCGTGACTGCACAAGTCCTCCTAAACACTGGCCGTCACCTCGCCATGGAGACACAGTGAAGCAAAACATTTATTTATCTTAGCGCTCCAGCCACACCCTTGCTGTCTGCATATTTAAGTCTCCTTCTCTTTCCTTTCAGTCTCTTCATCACTTGTTCTGACTATCACAACCTCACTTGTATCTATTTCCATTTTTCTGTCCTTTGTTCTCTGTTTCCTCTCCCTCCCCCGCTCTCACTAGATTGATTCCTTCCAGATAAACTTTCTCTCCTCATAGCTGCTTCTTCCACCCCCCTACTCTTCTCTTCTGCTCCTCCCCTCTCTCATTTTCATAGACAAACTCTCTTTTTCTCTTGTACCCTCTGTCCCACTGTCAGTGTAATTCCATTGGTGTCAGACCTCCCAGGTGGGCCCAGACACAGGTAGATAGCTACCGCGGTGGGGAAGCTTTTTTGTGATGTCGGCTTCCTGACGCCCAACCTGCAAACCACACACACACACATAACCACTCACACACATACACACCTTGCCACAGGGGGGTCAGTGTCATTGTTGACATTGGACACATGCTCATCGTGGTGCAATATTAAATCTTCTCATTTGATTTGGACTGTAATTATGTCGTAAAAACAAACTGGCTGTGAAGCCGTGGCCCGCCAGTGTGATCTACTTTCATCAAGTGCAGACTGGCTTAATTATAGAGTGCGCTATACACCCATCTTTCACTGGGCAGCTTTTCCTGCTGCTTCTTGAAGCCATCACATTCTTTTATTGTGCGTTAATCACAAGGCAATTGGGCCGTTTGCAATGGCTGGGGGTAGATTTTAACACTGGTCTGTACACATCCAACGTATTCTGGAAAAAAAAAGTCAGGAGTTAAGCAGTTGTACATGGTAATGGAATCTGATGCCTCCTCTATTTCTGTGGTGTACTTAATGATATGGTTTTCATACCACAAAGGTATTCAAATGCGAGGAATCTCTGCTGAGAATAAAGGATTTGCTGTTCTTTGTGCACTTCAAATTGAGTGTGTGAGGTTAGACAGATAAATGAGTAAATTTGACAATAAATGACCAAATCTCATCAAAAGAAATCATATTGATGTGAAAGACTGTAAATAAAACTTAGAGCTTTTCCCCATGGGATTTTATTTCTGTGTCATTATCTTAAGAGATAGCCATAAAACAGTTAAAGGAATAACACTCAAGTATGAAGATCTATGAATTTTATGAGAAAATTATTTCCTCATATTGCCACAGCTTTTTATCTGTTTTTTTACAGCCAGACATCTGAAATACATGTTTGTTTAGGACTATATTTGCCACATGGTTAAGTCAAACCAGATCCCACCTTCACATCAACTTGCACAGGAGGACACCAGATGCCAAATCACAACATATGGCAATATGTATATTCATTTTTTTCTGTACTTCATGCAATATGTTTTGGAACGCTGCTTCAAATCACTCAAACGATTAAATGATTTGCAGGGTCTAATACATGACATATCTCAAACTGATCATCCTTTTATTGAATTTCAGTAAAATTGGGAATGATTCTTATAATAATAAAAACCTTCACTCAGAGAAGTCACAAATCAAATGATAATTGTCAAAACCCCAAATAAAAAACAGACTAAAGCTGATGTTTTTGATGGTGATGCTCAGTGACCACCAGCAGGAAAGCACGACAAGGTTTATACCAAAGATAAGTGTGTGAGGGAGGGGTAGAGGATGGAGCTGTCTAGGGACTGACCCCTTTATGTCTTAATAGTTGAGCTGGAAAAGAGGGGAGACTATGAAAGCTGAAGGGTCACAGAGGGAGAACTCCCTCGTTTTTTGTCCCTCTCCGCTAGTCTTTTATGATGGGTTCATCTGTGTTGTGACAGGTGTGTGAAGTGGGCACCTTACTAGAGGTAATTGCCATTTCTCTCCTGGGGGTCATTGTTTGCCCCATGCCTGAAAAGACCATTAGAAAAGAGGATTTTAGGTTGTTATGGTGGCTGAGTTAGATAAGAACACGCACAGAAAACTGAGTAATTGTAATTCTCTTGCTTTCTCAATTGTAAATTATATTTTTTTAAATATCCAAATTATAAAATATTAAAAATATTCAGAAAACCTGAGCAGATTAACAGTGTGTTTTGATGTACGTAAGCACAGACAGTAAACACACCCTGCTGATGCTGCTGTTCTTTAGCTAAAACAGACTGCTGTGGCTTCACTGCAGAAACCATTATGATGCCACTGAGGAGAGTCATAAAGGTGATTAACAGCTGCTTCTAATTAAAGATCAATGGAGAGTCTTTCTGAGGTGATTTGTTATATGAATTAGGATGCCCACTGTCCATTAATGACATCAGGCAATGTCACTGTAATGGATTGGTTATTGATTCCCATGTTTGAGCCACAGCTCAAATCAAACTATAGATCACGACTGCCCGAGATGTTGGGATTAGTTTATGAATGCGCCTTTATTCACAGCATGGTAAAAAGTCAGACAGCCCTTAACAGCCCCCACCCTGATCCTCCAGATGTGTTTGAGAATGTATGGCTTTTATTTAATGTATAAATTGCATCACAAGATGGATAAGTGGCATACATCTCTCTAATGCTGCTGGAGTTGAGGTAGGTGGATATGAAAACCTGAAGTGCTTTGCTCTCACATCCTGGTTTGGTAATCAGACATTACAGATCAGCAATGCATCACAGTATCCAAGCCACGAGAGAACAAAGTTATAGAGCTGATTTTATGTGACTATTACTCTAAACACCCACTGTAGGCAATTGTATGCATTTTGAATTTCAAGGTTTTGCATTAAGTACAAATGGAATTCATAAACCTTTCACAGAGATTTTGATTTGTCACAGCAAGAAAAGCATAGGCTCTGTACAACTGATATTTTGACCTGATGTAGGCATACCAGTAAGCCACCATCACAACACTAGAGCCTTGGAGCTGGCAATACCAAATGAATGCAGCTGTTTTAGTCATGTGTCTGTTTTAAGAATTGTTCAGGTTTAAATTAAAGAAACTTCAGGAACAAAAACAATGTTAATAGGCAAGTGCTGCTTTGGTCACATTTCATGCTCAGGGACAAGACATAAACACTGAGATTGCAGGGGCAGCTGTAGCTGAAGAGGAGCAGATTTCTCCATTAGTCATAATGTTAGTGGCTTGATTTCCCAGTTCTCATGTTCAAGTGTCTTTGGGCAAGATACTGAGCTTGAAGTTGCTCCTGATGGTCAAATTAGCACTTTGCTTCGTTCTTTATTTCGGCAAAAGTTGCTCATACTGCTAAAGGTAGGCCACTTTTAACTGCCTACTTCAGTCTTGTTTATGCCACCATCTATTGGCTAGACAGATTTGCAAATAGTAAATGAGGGCAAATAAGTCTTCCAAGGATCTTTATTGAATTGTGATCATGCATCTGCAGGGATCCAGTACTTAGTGTCCAACCTAAAAGACAGCAGCTTTAGATTAAGTTCTCACATTTGAGTTATTCTGTTTAACCAAGACAGTACCTTGCGAGCACCATATCCACCTCCTGGGCTTCTTCGGGAGTCTCCAAATTCAGTTTAAGGTCTCAGCCTGCTTACTACCAGGGCTGGAGAGGGGTACGTATTCTTTTATGTAATGAGTGTCTTCCCACCTGTCCCTGCCCTGCTCAAATCTGCTGCTGAAGTGAGTGACTGTGCCTGGAGGATACTGGCTTATCAGGAACCTGTGGTCATAATAAGGATATGGACGATGACGATGCCTAGTGCAACCTCTGCCATGGCCTGATGGTCGAGGTTCACTGGTGAACGCTTGTACACCAGGAGGTGGTGGCGGGAAGTTGTCGTCTTCTGTCTCAGTTTCATAGTTGCCATGCTCAAAGCTGTCCTCCATATGGGTCAGCTCACCTCCCTGGAAGCCTGGTGGGCTCACATGTGGGGCAGGGGCCATTAATGGGGAGGCATAGCCACTGGCTTTGGGTTTCCAGAAGTTTCCTCATCAGAAAAAGGACTTTGGGGTGCAACTGCCCAGGCAAGGTCTAGGAGCAGATGTTACATGGATTTAAAAAAAAAAAAAACTTCACATAAGTAAGGCACACCTGCTGAGATGTTATTCAGAGGGTCATTGCAATGCCCACAGAGTAACATTTCAGACCTTGTGAGGCCCCAAAAGCTGAAACGAACCATTTACAGTTAAATGATGGCGCCAGTTACCTTGGCTCTGGCCAGGTAGGAAAGAACTTGGTTGTGCTGAGCCTGCAAGGAAGCTACTAGGAGATCCAGCAAAAAAGTTGGAGCTGTATGAAGCTGCTGCTGGTTCTCTCTGGACACTTGGTTGATGATAGTTAGACCCTCCAGCTGGAGCAGTTTGATGGTGAGCTGGAGCTGAGGCAAATTTAGAGGCTACTTCAAAACCAGGAGCTGCAGGTGAAAGAAAAAAATGTTTTAGGTAACTTAAAAATATAAAACCCCTTTGTTTAAGTGTGTAAAAAGCAGTGCTATACCTTGCTTAGCAGGGTAACTGTAACTTTCACCAGTCAGCAGAACAAGGAGCAAAGCCCTGTTGGAAAACAAAATGTAACTGAACAGAAACCAGGCAAAACATAATAAAGAACCTGTTGCTTACCCCAAAGAGAACAAAGCAGCCATCAGGATGAATGAGCAGCTCTAGTTCCACTAGCACCCTGTGAAAGGTTTATAAATGTTGCAAGTGACCTGACCTGACCAATCAGAACATAATGTGCTAACGATACACGGCTGCTGGCAGATTCACCTTCATTCATCCTAAAGAAGGTGAATCCTCCAATCTGAAACTTCAACAGTGAGGGAATCAAAGCTGTCCTAGTTGGCTCCTTTCTTGCAGATGGTGATGTTTTAGTTTTTACACAATGTTACACTATGTGCATTACATTACTGATTTTGAGTTATATTTTCAGCAAAATTAAATTCCCCTGCTTTGTGTTTTTGTTTGTATGTATTTTGTTGTAGTTCTGATGATTTCTTTTCTTTGTCATATGGCTGAATAAGATCTTACAATATGTTTTTAGCCTTTTAAAATGTTAACATTTATTTGATATTCATCATAGGTTTAACCTGCCTATCACAGAGTTCTTGGAGAACATCATAGAGCAGCATGGAGTACACATTTTGATTAATTGTTTAGCAGTTCAGGTGTTTGCTTATTTACAAATATCAAAAAGGAAAAATTAAATCACAGAAACCTTTTGACAGAAAGAAGGATCAGCATAGTTATAACAGATGTGCTGCCAGAGCCAAGGGGCCTATTGTGGGATGTTTTTTACAAATATAGTCACAGAGTAAAATTATGAGGAAAAATGTGCCCCAACCCTGACCTGAAGAACATATCCTGAAGAAACTGAAAAGCCGCCCTACTATATAAGAAATCTAAATGTGTTTGATAGTGGCACATCCCTTCATTAAGATCTTACTCCTCTATACCCAGCTTGAGACTGTGCCAAATGTGCCATGGTTCTACATTGTGACAATTTCCGGCACTTCAGATGTGTATTTCCTGACTTTCTAATCAGAATGCTATTTTGTATCTCAAAAGGGGCTCCATTCAGCCCAACATTAACAACCCTCGTCTGTGATAATGTGGATGCTTCGGGCCATAGGCCACCAGCTGCATCCACTTGTCAGTCTTTGGTACAGATGCCCTGTCTGTCTGCTGTGGCGAATGAAACTCATGGACTAAATTGGCACTTATTGTGCAAAATGATTTTATGTACGCATTTTAATGTGCCTCATCCAATTCCTTAACGTGGTTTAATTTTATCTGCTGACAGCGATCACACATTTTCAAATGATTTAAATAGAAAGCTCCTGTCCCTCTTGTAAGTTATGTCTTTGAGTAGCCAGTTGAGACCACATGGAAAGGCTACAGATCTTTGTACAATATCAAACCCGAATACTCTCAGGCAATTTATCAAAATCTGTTGAATTTTCTGTGCATCATATTAGTTTCTCATACAAATCAAATGAAGAGAACTCAATTATGATGGATCAATAATTCAGCATTCTCAATTATGCTTTAATTGTAAGAAGCAATATCATCAAATCTTATTGTGTGGTTAGGTGTTGTTGCTCTGCAGAGCTTTAGCTGATTGTTTATATGAGATTAGGGCTGTGTATCAAGGAAAAGATCAGGCAATGTCACACACCCTTGGACAGCCAGCAAGTGACATGTGCATATACACACTCCCGCACACACTCAGATACACTCCCAAATACACAAACACAAACACAAACACACACACACACACACACACACACACACACACACACACACACACACACACACACACACACACACACACACACACACACACACATACACATACACACACACACACACACACACACACACACACGCGCACACTCTTAATGACACAAACACATAACATAAAGCCAAATGCTGCCACTAAAATTTGCATGGTGCTCAGTAATGCATTAGTGAACATCACTTGGCAATCTGTTCATACGGGCTTAATTGGATTTTAATACCGCCTCTGATCTTGTTTTCTAATTAACGGCGGTGGCTGGCAACCAAGCAGAACCATGCACCCAGCAACACCTTTGATCCCGGCCATATGGAGTTCCTCCAAGCACGCCGGGGATGTAAAAATCCCTCACCTAGACGTGGGCGAACAACAGGCCCCCGAATCAAAATGGATGGGGTGAGGAGAATGAAGGAGGGTGGAGAATGGAGGAGTGTGGCAAGGGGTGTTGAAGGAGGAGGAGGGGGGAGGGGGGAGGTGGGGGTGGGGGCGGGCAGTGGCATGTGTCATCCACACATCCCAGCGGCATTGTTATTGATTAATTTCTCTCACGATCAGTTGTGATCACAGATACATAAAACATGAGAGGGGGGACTGAATGCCTGTATACCTTATCATCCTTGCTGCCATTCGACACCCCTTCCTTGCTACAGGGAAATGTCAATAGCTTTTCTAATCTGTTTACTTCTCCCCTTGTGGCCACTTCTTTATGCTTTTGATGAAGGGCTGCCAAAAAATGTGTCCTTTTCTACCCTTGCTTTCCCTGTTTTGGCTGGCAGAGTGTGGGTATTAAACTTTACATCTGCATAGTCACCCTGGCTCTCATGCTGTTATTGAGTTATTTAAAAAAGGAATCACTCAAAGATCCAGCACATTTTAAAATAAATTCAGATTATTTAATAGATTATTAAAACTGCTTTGGGGCTACTTTTTGCATGTTCAGCCAGTTTTTGCAAGCATGAAGTGGCATCAACATGTTGGCTAAGGTCACCATGGAGCTTCAGCACCACCAGTTTTATTTTAGGCACTATAAGTGGACGCATCTAATTAATTAATTTTCATGGTGAAGTCCATGCTAGAGAAGACCCAATATAATATAGAATATTTTCAAATGTCATGTCAAGTCAGTGGAAATTTTACCTTACCTGTAGCAACCATTTATCACACCTTAGCTTAGCTCCAAAACTGGAAACAAGGGGAAACAGCTATCCTGGCTCTGCCGGAAAGTAACAAAAATCCACTTGTGGCATTTATAAAGTTCACAAATTAATATGTTGTAGATCCCAAAACCTCAGATTATTTCTTTGAGACCCAACTCTGTGTGTTATTTTCTTTGTTTCTTCCATATATCATCATTTGCTAATGCAGCCTGCTAAGGGGACTTAAAGTTTGCTCTTGAGGTGGTGGAAATCCCTGAGTGCCCTATGACGAAAATGTAATACGTTGCATGAGTCAATATGTCTGTGAAGGTTATCGGTCTTGTCTGGTCATGTCAAGGCAGTTGGACTTGTAGTGTTGAAGACATTTCACAAGTCAATCCAGGGGCTTTGTGCACTGGGGGGGGGGGGGGGGGGGTCACCAGTATTCATTATCTGTGGGTAGTTATAACCTTGAAATCAAACAAGAGTTATAATAGTAGCATCCAGTGTAGCATTCAAACATGCATAGTGATTTTAGTTAGCTCAGTAAGCAGTCATGCAGCTGTTGTTTCAGACAGCAGCTCATTAACTATGCATATTAATTAAAAAACCTGAGCAAATTGAACACATTTCATAAATACAAATATTTGATTGACAGCCACAGAAATTGTGTTTTTAAAGGGTGTAAAATCTCTACAACACTGACAGTAACTGTTTTGATTACACAGTGAGCTTACATTAAAACTCTCTTTATGAAAAAAAAAGTCATTAGACCATAGAATTTAATTCTTTTAGCAGTGTATCATAAAGTGTTGGATCATGACAGCAGCAGCTCTCATTGAAGAGTGTGTAAGTCTACACCGACTGTCTCATATGGCTGTTTGGCAGATTATGCTGTCTTTCATTTTTACTTTTGTTGAGAGGCACTCTGACATCAGATGGCCTTCTACAACAATGCGAAAGAAGAGGGAAAGGCTGAAAGTCCCTGCCAATGATTGCACCTGAATAATGATGCCTTTTTACATGCTGGTTGTTTGTCCTTCACAGAGCAATTATTTGAACAATGTGTATATACTCTTTTGAAAAAGATTGTGACATACTGTGCCCTGGCTAATGACTAGAAATGCATTAAGACTAAAGTGGGGTGTCTAATGAAGATGGTTGACAAGGCATGAAGGCCTTCTCTTTATTTCATATGAAACTCTTTCTTTTTATAAAAGAGACAGCCTTGCCCTCCTTAAATTATCATATTGTCCTTCGACCTTAGCGTGTCCCAAAGTTTCTCATCTTTCTATCAAAGACACTTTAAAGCATATTGAACACTGTTTACTTAAATACCATATTGATTTTGGAGTCCTTTCTATTCAAACTTAATGGATGACAGAAATGGAAAATGGCCTTAGCTGCTGTTTGAAACAATCCCATGCTAATGACTTCCTTTATTCCTGTTAGGCAACCATTGATGTATACTGGCTATATCTACATACCACAAGTCAATACAAAAGTGGATTGCACAATTTACATACAAAAGAAAAGAAAGATTCAGCATCAGTTGAGGTTTTTAGTATATTTTCGCTGCCAGTCTACATTTAACCAGAATTTTATGTCATCTACATTAATGTCTGTTTCATTTCCCTTTGTGTACACCACTGTGTAGTGAACTCAGCTACCATAATCCTGATTCTAAGACATTATTTAATATATATTTTGGTTGGATACAGAATAAGATTTTTAAACCATTTATCTTGTACAGTAGGCATAATCGCTGCCAAGAATATTTCACTTTCATAGAATCCTTTATGTGAATACAGCTAACTCCTTAGTTCCAAGTATAACTAAAAGTAATTTACTCATATCATACTTTACTATATAAGCATTTTTAAAATAGAAAAAAGGAAATTGTTTTACAGATCATTACATACATACAGTCTGAAATGTATATGTCTCCCATGCTTTGTTACAGTACATTATATAGTGTATATAGTATGTTTGTCCATACACATGTCAGCCTGCCAGCAAGAAAAGCTGCTCCGCCAGTTTGTCTGACAATGACACACAGGCTTGTTATTCAAACTGTTAGCAGAGACAAGAGGTTAAAGTAGGCTATATAAGAGAGATAAGAGTGAGCAATTAATTAAAGTGCTTGATTTTGTTGCATATTTAACTAAATCAAATATGGAACATGACAGATGGTGCAAAGAAAATGTATATAAAACCTTGATGAGTCATTTCGTAATATCATATAGCCTCAAAGATTCACAACAGATTTTGTTTTCTTATGGTTACAGTCCCATAACATTGAATTCAAGTTTGGAGAGGGATTATGAGGTTTGGATACAGAAGAGTTTTCATCTCAAGGGGATCAACGTTTTAGCCATAAAATGCCCGGGTCTGCACTTTGCAATAAATGGAATAAAAGTTGCATCTTTATGCTGACTTGGCCCCTCAACAGCAAATCTCAGTTTATAAATCAAGATCATAATTTGACCGTAACATGATAATTCTGGGATCCTGAGATGAAACAAGAGTAGATTTAAATTGATCCCGGGCTTAATCGCAGAAAATGAGACGGGGAGTAAAAGAAAGATGAAAACACCCACGTGGGATCATCTTTAAATTTCTGCTGAAGGTAAATGTAGTGTAGTGTAATGTTGTCTGTGTGTGTACTGTACGCGTACAGCAAATGTGTGTTTGGCCAGGAGTTTAAAGTGAAGGTCTAATTATAGGTTAAACACAGAATTGACAACAAAAAAATCTTTCTCTGCTCTTCTCAGCCACTTACACGTACACATGTATGCATCACACACATTGCAACGTCCACAGCGGTGTACACGCCCTGTGTACTTAGCCCAGGGTAATTATGGCACAGATACAGAAACCAAAAGACAAGTCATATCAGCAATGCAAACCGTCCCTGGGGTCAAAAGTGATGAACATCAGTGGCATACCACAGCAAGTTATAGGCTGAAGAGCAGTTAGTTTCAAACACTGGAATGTGCCACCTTTCTCAATCAATGTTACGCAACTGAAGGTGATAGACATGTATTTAAATATATGTTTGAATTATAGTGTGTGATTTGTATTAGCTGTGTGAGCCAAGCCATGATATAATTTTATGTTGTGTCCCTAACTGTCTCCCTATAAAGAGAGTCACAATGTCAAGAGAAACGTGTGAAAATGTCATTTATTGTATAGAAATGATAATAATAAACAATCAAAATTGACAAGTGAGCCCTGAAAACTATAAGAGTAGCAGCCTCTTGGGAGGACCAGATGTTTACATGAGTGTATAAAGGACAGGAATACAGATTGTCTCCCATAGTAGAGGAAGGAATTTCAAAAGAATATGGTCAAGTCAGAAACCTTTTGTCACATGGCAATTCACTCCTTTTCTGCCTGCCGTCAAAGAGGAGATTAAGTTGTCAAAATGTGGGTCCTGGTCCAGACTGGTCTTTTGAGTGGATATTCACTAGTCTGATCTCCACCACTGCTAATAGACAGAGCTCAAAGGCGAGCAGGGAGAACAGAGGAGGGAGAGGGGTAAGAAGGCTTTAGGATCACTTTACCTGGATTCGGCAGTGTGGCGCTGGTGGATTAGTGCCCCGGGCCTCATGGCACGCTAGTCTGCAAACACCCCCATAACACTCCTCTACAGGTACAAACATACATGCACACACACGTTCATTTATGGCACAGTGGCCAGTAAACACACAAACACACATAGCTGAGGTTCATTTAGCATGTTCCCATACGGTTTGCCTCATGTCCAAACCCACATGTGCCTTTAAATGCATTCAACAAACATGCCAACATTCATCCATACGGTAAAGCACTGAAACACACAAACAAATGCCCAGAGATCTCTGTAGTTTTATAACATCTTAGGTCTATGTGGCAACAGTCCAGATAAAACAACTACTCTTAATTCCAGTGGCTTATAAAACTTCTGCACTGATTCCTGGCTTCTGTACAGCTGGGATGCCTCACACAAACTTTCTTCGACATCCTAGAAGCTTTCAGAAGTCTGTTCCTGGTCTGATACCACTCTGTAAGGTCACTCACTCATCCAGAACTGCAAAACCATAACCCATAAAGGAGAAAATACAGGTTGTTCTTGGCAGGGAGGAGAGAAACCCAGCGCAGCTCCATCCCTCTCTGCCGCCTCTGCCTGCTCTCCCCCCAGTCACTACCTGATGACTTCTCCATCCGTTTTAATTGGTAATTATTTTGCGGGGTTTAATGCCTTTATTCAGACTGTCAGTGTGGAGTCAGGAGAGGAGGATTAGGTGCCCCAGGGGGACGAGACACTGGCACGGCCAGGACAGCTCATTTTTACACGGGCAGGGGAGGAGGACAGCTCATCTTTGATCCGGTTGGGGCTTCGCAGGCCAGAGGGGTGACAGCTGCACTTTCTTTAGCCCACATTTGAATTTGAATTCTATCTTAGGATGCAGCGCGCCGCGGACTTGGCAGGGCAGTGGGGTAATCTGCTCGGCACAAACGCCCGGGCCTTTTCTTCCTGTGTGCCCTCGCAGAGATTGGAGTAATTAAAGTTAAATGGAATGCATTAAAAACTCACTTGTGCCGAGGCTGTGGCGGCCTTGCCAACAGTGAATGGGCTGGGGCTGTCCTTTTACGCTACTCTAATCCTGCAGAATATATGTGTGCCTCGTGACTTTGATGCTACGCTACCAAAGCATCAGAAACGGCTACCAGTGGAGCTACAACTGACTGTTGGCTTTCACCTCAGAAGAACATCTTGGAGAGCAAATTCAGCTGGATTCTGACATTGGCAGCGAGATGGATAGAATCAGCTCGTAGAGGCTATTAGCACTTTCCAGACTCGCATGTCACTCTCAAATTGCTATGCTTTGATGTACAGCCTGTTTAAATACACACCCACTGCCTTTTACCCTGACCTATGGCATTTAGAGTGAATCTTGACTAGTTGGCTATAACAATAACACATAAAGAACTTGTACTGTCAGTTGTTTTAAAATAGGTTGGCCTATACCAGAAGTACTGCTTCCCATGCCAACAAATGCTGTCTCACAAATTAAACTTTGCAAATAAGATGGGCACTCCCAGTTTGCCTGCCATTTTGATATGGACAGTAATTGCAGCACAATACAAACCATAGCCATAGGCAAGAGACCAGACCCGCTCTTCAAGGTGGATGTCAAAAGACTTGAGGTATGAGACACTAAGGTAATTGTTGTCTTTCATTTTAGAGGAATGTTGAAAGAGACAAAGGGGGGCAGGCTACAAAACTATCATCATAATCTCTACCTGGCTTTGTGTGTGATCCTTGAGCCCTTCTAATGAGAGGAGATAGGATGGGAACATAGGGGTGTAGGAGGAAGGGGAAAAAAGTGTTTTGTAAAGCAGAAGATGCAGTGCAAGTAGTTAAGAAAGAGTCTGATATGTAAAAAAGTGTGAAAATTCTTGCTCACTCACTGATGCTTCCTTTGTGGTCTATCTACGGTATCTCAAGCTCTTTAACAAACACGCAAGTCAGTAAATCAGTCAGTCAGTCAGTGACCGGTCTTTCAATCTGTAGAACTCATAAACAACTCCTTTGCCAGAAAAAATAAAAATTATGGTTTGAATCAGTAAACAATTATTACACACACGCTTCCAAGGTTTCTCAGTAAATGCCTACAGCCAAAAACATGCACACATTTGTTTGATAGCACTACATGATACACCAAATATTTCCCTTTAGGCTCGTAAGGGACCGAGATTATAAACCTGATGGCTGCTAAATTTTTTGCTTACATTTGACATTTAACTTTGGATCATCACTGTTTTATTACATTTTGTCCACAAATACACCAAACACAATACAGAAAAAAAAATTGGCAAAAGAAAGTTGAATGACACTCATTTACAGTTTTCAAGATTTTCTTGGATATTAGATCAACTTTTTCCCCATCACAAGCTTCCTGCTTACATCAGACATATACCAGCTGTTCTTTTTTTCTGTTTGCATTACCAAAAGCTCAATACCAATGCAAGAAAATGTGTCTTTTATTGTGTGTAGCAAGGTGGAAATTAAAAGTGTTGAGGTTAGGTGGTGATGAACATTCACCTTTTCATTATTACATTACATTAACCATAACTATGATATTTTTCTAAACTTAACCAAGTATGAAGCTAAACCCAGCAGGTGCTTAGCTTAGCTCAACATAAATATTTGAAGTAGGGGAAACAGCGAGCCTATCATTGCCCACAGGTAAAAAAAAAAATGTTTTAAATGCCAGCGCCTCTAAAGCTCAGTAATATAAAATTAATTAAGCTGAACTATTTCTAAGCCTGGCCAGTGACTTCCTGGAGCCTCACAGTGATGACAAGATGTCACTGTGTCACTGCCCCAGCCAAAATACTAAGCTAAGTTACCTGCCTCCTGCCTCTATAGCTGTGTACACATTTAGCGTACAGAAACAAGAGTGTTATCTATCTTTGACTCGGACTGTGATGCATAACCAATATCTTCTTTGCCTTCCTCTAATTTCTACATGCACTTTTCAGGTAAGAGAGGGAACATGTGATGTACTCCCTCACTACTGCACTGTACGTTTTAAACCTTTAAATAATCAGTCATTTAATAATCAATATGAAGATAATTGATGAGGTACGTAATGGCATACATCCTCTTTTAACACGAACCTAGCCTACACACACACACACACACACACACTAATTCTTTGTGAAGACAAGTACCTAATCAAGCACCTAAATTGGATTTTGAAGACAGCTGATCTGACAGAGTCCTCAGGCAGATTAGATGAAAGACCAGTAAAGAATGGGGAGACAGACAAGGTGAACAAACCAGACAGAGGGATAGAAAGCTAGACAGACCAAAGGAAAAAGACAAAAAAAGGAAGATGCACAGACAAAACATGCACGGTCCTACCTAATCGGACAGATGCATACACTCATGCATCTGGACATTTCACCTGCAGGTCATGATTGAAGTGTATCTGCAGCGCATACATCTTCTCTTTAGCTTAAAAATCAGTGGAAAGTGCCGTGATTACAATCACACTGCTATTGTCTGTAATAAACAGGTGAGCTAGTGCTTCTCTGGAGGAGGAATTCAAGTGCCTGTTCACTTAAAAGTGAAAAGAACCTTTGAATAACTAATTAAAAAGCATCTGAATACCAGTATAAGACCTTGGTTTATACTTTTGTGGATTTGATTAGTGGTGATTTGTCTATTCGCTGACAGATGCTTGATGTTGGCGAGATAAGGGGGGAAAAAAGCCAAAATTTTTGGCTGGGAAGCCCTATTATTCATGGGCAGCAGTTGAGTGTGCATTTCCATTAGATGTGTGAAGGCCTCTAAGGTCTAAGAATGCACTTTAATAGATACCTGTCAAATGTAATTAACTATGTTTTTCCTATATCATACGCTTTCCCATCGCCTCCAGCCAGAGGCTCCACAGTGTGTTTGTGTGTGTGTGTATACGAGTACACATGCATATGTGTGTCTGTGTGTGAGAGAGACAAGAGTCTGTCTCAGCGCCTTTTGCCACCCAGCGATTGGAGACAGTTTTAATTGCAGCATGACAACCACAAGAAAGGACCAGAAGCCCCATAAAAGCCAAAGCAAGCTGGCAGCCGTCCCACAGTGGAAAGCTAGCCATGCCATAATTACAGGTAAAAAGACCTCTAGCACTGTAGCTCAGCACCGTGTTTATTTGACACCAATCATGCAACTATGCAGGTATCCCAACAATAACGTGCTCTGTCCCAACAGGACTGAGGTGCAACAGAGAGAGACTTGGACATCACCGGCAATCAAGGAATGCCTTGTGGCTTGGAGACTGAGCCCTCGTCAGAACATGAAAGCGAGCAGCGAGACCTTGATTTTAAAGGGCTCTGATGAATTCAACAGCGCAAGTTACATTGTTCTCAGTCAGAGAGGAGCCTCGCTTGGCATCAATAATTCATTTTACAAGACTCACTTCTGCCTCCAGTGAGCAGGTCGATTTAAACGTTTTGATATCTGCGTCCAAGGGTGTAACGGGCTGCATTAAAGACACATTAGCAAAGTTAGTGACACCTCCTGCTGAGGAGGGAATGCATTCTTTTCACAGTTAAAGCAGAGGTGATCACCTGTGCTGATTCTAGGAGGAGTTTTGAGATGCACTGATTTCTTTTCTTTGTAGTTGTATGGTTTTGTATATGAGCAGAGGAGTGTTTAATGAGTGTATGCTTGATGGCACACACATTTAGCCTAGCCTATGGGAGGAGCAGGATTGTCTCTCAAAATGACAATAGGGGTAGAAAAAGAGCTCCTGGTTGATGAACGCTGAATGTTTTTAAAGAAATGTGTTAGAGTGAACTGGGGACCAACCCCCCAGCCCCCCTTACCGTACACTCAATAAGATTTGAAATCCACTCAGCTCATTCAAATCAGACTTCTTCTCCCAATTTTAAGCAATCACATTGGTATTCATACCAATACATTGGCAGTGTAAATCACAAACATTTTAGAGACAGCATTGCTCTCTATTTGGAAATCCAGACCCCAGCACATAAATCTCACCTCTGTAAGTACTTTACGAGAGCACAATGTGTGTTTTATGTGTTCTTTATGAGTGTGGAAAGGCCACATCTTGAATGACACTCACTGCCAGATCCATTGGGAGAAAAAAAATACAAAAACGTTTTACAGGCTCATTTTCAATAACATATGCTCACTTTCCACTTAGAATGAGTCTGTGTACAAATGCAAGGCAACATGTTTCCTCTAACTGCTGCTCACCCCTTTTTGTCGAGTTATTCAATCACTGACCTGTTTACTGGTATCCTGGTTGTGGTGATTTACTAGTAAGTTAATGACTGTCGAGGCAATTGGCTGCTAAAGTGGTGAACCGGGGCTCAAGTGAGGGGCAGTGTTTATCATGGTATTGATTTTCTGACGCGGGTGTCACAAACTCTTTTGTCACTGAAACTGGGCCACTCATAGAGCTGGCCGAGGTAAGTCACATGACCCACAAGCTAACAACATTTTCATTATTTTATTCACATTCTTTGGATTTAGTCAAATTGTTAGGTAAGAAAACAAGAAACCACTGTCACCAGCAGGACCTCTCTCTCTCTTTAATGTAGCAGGTTTTTAATTAGTCAGGAAGCTGACAACAAGTCTAACTTTACTTTTAACGTGATCAAATGTAGAGAAATGTCCTTCCCTTGTACTACAATGCCACATATAATGTAAACATAGGCTCTTCCGGTCTGCGTGCTGTAAATTCTTTCGTCTGATTTTGAGAGCAATCCAACCCGGTGGCATGCATTAAAAACAAGTATATAGAAATAGCCAATTTTCTTGCATTAAATTATGCCAAACAGTGTTAAATTTAGACTGTTTCATAACCAGTTAAAATCTACTTGTCGTTGCTTTAAGCACTGTGGTGAACAGCAGTGATTAAGAAGAGTGAAGGAAGCCAAGGATTTCAGGGAGCAACTTGCCAGCAATGCCAGAGTTGGGTCACCCAATCAGACAAGGAGATTATTACTGCACTGAACATATTTTCAATGCAGATTTGTGTTGGTGAGCCAGTTACAGATATTACACCAAGATTGTGGACTATATTTTCAGAAGCATCTCAGAAGTAATCAAAATTTTGCAACTGTTGAAAACTGTCGAAACTGAGGAAAATTTGAACTCTCCCAAAAATCAAATTTTTTATTGAATTCCCTTCAAGTTCAACCTATTCTAACTTATTCAAATGCACCTTTGAGATACGAAAGTATGAAAGTATGTTCAAGTGACATTTTTTCATCAGTCTTCCCAAGGGACTCTTGGCACTTAGAAAAACATATGGTTTACGACTGCCCATCTGTCTATACATGTTCTAAAGATGCAATAGATATGCTGTCAAATTTCATAGGAACAGATATGATTTTACTTAATTTAGCAGTTACTTAATGATAAATCTGTGCAGTTAAATTGTATGCAATGTAAGTAGTTGACTGGCTTAGCATCAGTAAAGAAATAGCATTAAGTAAAAGTAAGGGAAGTAGGTCAAGGCTTCAGTAAAAGAGATAAGGAAAGAAACTGCTCTGGTAACCATAAAGTTGCTTCCCATGTGAATTTAAGTGATTGTGTTTGAAATACAGATTAAACAAATTTCTTAGTCCTACCTCGTACTCCCTTATAAGTCCTTGTTGCATGGTGTTATGTTTCATTGTGGTTGTATTCGATTCATTGTGTTTGACATACTTTTGTGGTGTATCCCAAAAGAGAAACAATTGCTCAAATGAAAAGAGTAGACGCAGTGTCATCAATACTTACCACTGATTGGCCACCAGCACTTTTGTCTGTGTCACTAAGCACTGATGAACTCTACCCTGAGCTTCAAAAGAGAGGCGGAGGAAAACACGAGACCACACACAACTATGAGAGGGAGGGTGGTCTCTGATCTGTCAACAGAGAAGATGTACCGGGGGATTTCATACCTGGAGTAATATTATGCCATCTGGGCCAGGTAATGTGAGGAGTGAGACTGTCCTGCAAATATTAAAGGAAAAATGTATTAGATTTTTTGTATTCAGATTATTTAAATGTGCTTTTTTTTGTTGAACCTACTTTCCTTAAACTTGAGGCACACGTAGACATGTCTTGTGCTATGCTTTTTCGTACTCTTGTATAATGTGTTTCCCCAAGTATGATTGCTAAAGTTTGAAAGAAAATGACTGAAATATTAGAAATGTATAACAAACATTTAATACAGCTGTTTTATAAAAGGTTTGGTTAGATGAGACGATCTACTGTGAAGCCACTGTCAGCAATCAATTAGTCTAGCTCAGCATAAAAACTGAAAACATTGGGGAACAGCTAGCTACTAGCATGTAAAACTGAATTCATTGACAAGTTTCATTTAGTTTGTTAAATCTGTACAGAAAATGAAGTATAAAAACAACTATTTCTCTTAGAAGGTGACCCCACCGAGTCTCATGGAAGTTTACAAAATTTAATTCATAGATTCGTTTTCCAGTTTTTCATGACACTCAGCAAAACTTTGAAATGTATTTGAATCAGAAGTATATTTCATGCCTACAACACATTTGAGAAGCCATTTCTGACGTCTATATAAGGTACAACTTTCCGTGTTTGGAGGTAGCAGATTAGGTGACTGGCTAGGTAGATAGTTAGCAAAAAGTGAACTTTGCTGTAGGAGACTACTGTTCACCTCCTGTTGTCGGGACATTTTGTTTATGTTGCCATGATACCATGTTACCATAACTTAATCATTTAACTGGCCATTTTAACCCAAATCATGATCTTTCCCTATCCATAACAGAGTAGTTTTTGTGCCTAAACCTAACCAGACCTTAACCACTGTGCCGTCACATCATAAAACATCATTATTTTCGTCAAATAAGTCATTGTTGAAAGGCAGTTGAAAATTCGTCATTTAAGTCATTCCTAACAGTTTCCTAATCCCGACTGGCAGAAAAAAACGTAGTGCTAGTATGATATTTTCAATTGAAAAATATTTGTTTGAAAGTCGTGCGTTGTCAAAAAGCCTACCTTAGGCTTGTTTTAAACTATTCCTTAAAGTTAAATGAATTAGGAATGCCAGTACACACAGTACCAAACACACAATGACATACTGTCTCAGAGAGCCACATACAGTATGTAAGTGTTCAGAAATAGACACACCCACACACCCTTATGCAGATGAACTGAAATGCCATGGGTTACTTACATGCTCCTACTTTGCTTTTTCTACACGATATCCAGGCATGCATGTCTCTCTCACACTCTACCAGCGCACATGCACACACACACACACTTTTGCTCTCTCTCCTGACTATGAATTTACATATCTAGAAAGTATTTCCTGGTAAGTAGAGCAATGGCAGCTCTCAGGAGAGACACAGACACAGATAGAAATTTGTATTAAAAAGAAGAAACATCTAAGCGAAAAAAGAACAAAACCACGGTACACCATTACTTTAATGATCCATCATGTTCAAAGGAAACTTATTCACAATCCGGCTGCAATAAACAAGGGAATGAAACACTAGAGTAAAGTGCTTTTCATTTGCAGCAGATGTTTACCCTTCATTTCTTCTACTCTGTAGTTTTTCACCATATTTTCTCAAACAGTTCATATAGCTGCTGCACATTATGCTGTTAAAGATCTTTTAAACTGATGATGTTTAGGATCACAGTATACAACAGAGGGTTAAAGGTCACTCTCCACTATAGACAGGTGGGAGTGGATTCTCCAGTGAAATTTCCTTTTCCCTCCCACAGGCCAACACATCGTAAGTTCAAGGTTCAAAGGTTATGAGTCCCAGGAGGTATCACACTCATTACCCAAGAGTGCATCAACCGAACCCAGAGGGCTTTCTCAGTATTTATGTAACCTCTGACCTCTGGTTACTGGGGAGGCTCCTTCTGTCTGTCATTCAAGCCGT
This sequence comes from Scomber scombrus, assembly GCF_963691925.1. Lineage (NCBI taxonomy): Eukaryota > Metazoa > Chordata > Actinopteri > Scombriformes > Scombridae > Scomber > Scomber scombrus. Next base: position 9,174,868 of record NC_084986.1, read on the forward strand.
CCTTCACTCTCAAGTTTACTCCCTTCATGCAGAGGTTTCATGGTTCAAGTTCACAGTCAGCGAAGCCCAGACATGTTGAGGCTGCCCCGTCTGAGGCAAAACTCTGTGTTAATTTGCTTTTCCTTTCTGTATGTGTTGTGCAACCGTATGTGTAACTGGGAAGATTGTGACAACATATTAGTTTTTTACTTTGTATTTTTGTAAATGCAGATTGTTTTGTAAAATGCTTTTATTGGTTATGAAATCCTGCTATGGCTGATCATGTGGTAGCCACCAGGCGCTTAGTATTTTTTCAATCTTGTTTGGATTTTTCTCTCCCAGTTTTGTACCTGCAACCAATTTAGTCTTAGAAATAAATACAATTTTATCAAAAAGGGGGGAAAAAACACTCTCTTAGGCTCTATCAGATTGAAATTTTCTCAGCCATGTTGGCTTAAAAGTTTAGGTTCATAGGTCATTATTTTGTACTTTTTCTTCATGTTTTCAACACTGAACCTCATCTTTCCAGCCAACATGGATAAGCTCAGGAAAAGAAGGAAATTATTGTCTACAATGTCTACAATTCAGTGACGACTGGGCTCTTGTGGTGAGATTGTTTTCTTAACAATCAACGATGTGTTAAATGTGGAAGCTGTTGCCTTTGATCTTATCCTGCCTATATCCTATTTAACATTACCTCAAGTGACTTAACCGACACAGAGGACACACTGTTTATAAGAGCAGCTAAACTGGATCGGCTCAGGCTGATAGACGGAACAGAGAGTCCCAGTCCAGGATCCTTCCTGTCCTCTCCACCCCTCTTTCTCTTATAACGCCTGATTGTTTAAGTGATAAGTGACGGTGATGGATGAGTCGGGCTTTGTGTAATTATTGTCCTGGTTATCATTGTCACTGCTGATAGCATACATCACCATGTCCCAGCCCAGTTTGCGTGTGATAAATAACTGTAGCCAGACAAATACATTCAAATCATTTGTGAACAGACCCCTGGAATGTAAACACATGGTCAGGCTAATGGAGGGTCCTGGAAGGTACGAGATGGTGTGAAATCATGACTATCGTGCAATGGTGTGATTGTGATGTTTTCACTGTGTATCTGCTGTAACCAATGCCAAATGAGCAAATGTTGCAATGGACTACACACCCAAACACACTGCTTCTATGCAGCTCAGTGGCCCTAGCATGCTTGGCCTTTTCCCTCACTCACTGCATGTCCTAGCTCATCCAAACATGAGGAGTAGGTCAGTCATTTTATATACTTTGTTAGGGATGATTAACTGATTGTAATGCTTTATCATGCATCTATGATACTTGACAGCCCTTAGGTGATGTAATCTCTTAGGATGATTTATGGATTATGGCAATTAGCTCAGATAAAGGGAGTTCATTTGCCTTTTACAGATGACTGCATGGATTGTGATGTCTTTTCGAAGAACATTTACACAGTACCTGTGGCAAGATAGAATCTAATGCAAGATAAGGAATGGCTTGAGGAAGTCAGCGTTTAATCTACAGGCTATCCAGACACTGTGATGTTTCTCGCACATTGACGTGGTCAGATATCATCTGCCATTTACTACATTTGCCTATTGAGTGTTATTTATAATCATAATAATGTGAGTTCCTGTTATCTTTGATCCATCACAATAGAATGAGCCTTGAAATAGTCTATTTCCTCTTCCCCTTTTTGCTGCGCCACCTCTGCTTCTGTCTCATTCTCTCGTGGTCTACAGTGAACATGACCTTTGACCTTGAACTCTGTGGCTGACTGAGCATTATGAGATGCTAATTGGCCATGTAACAATATATCAAACTGTGATATACTGCCATGTAAAATGTGGAAAAGCACATTGTGGACTAATTAGCGTTGCCAATTCTAACTCTGGTCATCTCACCTTATATTTGGCAGGTCACCTTTTTACAGGCAAATAATAAAACAAAATATTACATTAACTCACATTTCCAGTGTTCATTGGATACATTTATGGTGATTCTACAAAGATTAAATGTTTAATTTTGCTTTGTGCGGTTACAAAGGATGCTGTTCATTATAACTGCATTGTCATTGACAGTTTGGAATAATAATGCTTTGATATTTTTACTAATGTTTACAACATTTCAGTGTACAGAGAAAATGCTAAATGTGTTGATTATTGGGTAATGCATCACTTGACTTTTAGTGAAAGTTCTGCAGTCCTGGAACAAACATATATTCATGCAGTATTACAAACAATCAACACATTTCTTAATTCAGAAAGTGCTACGGTGTCAAAGGTTTATTGAAATGTTTTTTAATCAAACATGGATAATTAAGCATTTGCATCAAACATTTAAGGTATCATTTGTATTTGCAGTTATTCTTAAAGATCAGCCAATTTCATTTAGTTTATTTTAAATAGTCTACTATGCAAACGCTATTTTTTAATGTACTTACATGTACAGCAAAAGAGCATCAGTCTCTGCAGCTATCCTGTCGCATTTCTGTGCAGCCCATGAAAGAATCTGTCCTCGCCTTGCCAGTTTGAAATGTCATCTGATCCCATCAATTATAATCTGCTCTACAAAAAGACTCTCGCTCACACCTAATGGACATTTTAAGAGATTAGATATCTGACAATCAATTGACAGGCTAAAAGACCAGAGGAGTAACCTTGGTCATTTAAGAGAACACTGAGTTAACAGCAAAACGTTGACATCTAATGCCAGCAAGGGTCCTCTGCTTGTTCCTGCAGTGCAATGGCATTTAAGTTCAGTGTAACATGTAATTATACAGTAAACAAAAACAGCTTTATTCATCTATTCATCAAACATTATTCATGACTGATAAATATCCTGTTTTACACATGACCCTTGCAACTTTCAGAAACCTTATTAAAATATGTAGTTTTTGAAGTTAATAAGATGTTTGGGAAAAGACAATGTTGGTCCCCTGTTAACAACTCTAAATATGACAAAAAGCTTGGTTTGCCAGCGAGCCTTTCAATATAAAACCTTCAGTTTCCCCTGATGTGAAATAAAAATGTGTTTTTGAGTTTATTATACTACAAATGTGAGAAGCGCTGAGGTGTAACTCTGTGTAAACTGACACATTGGCTCAGCTGGTGAGAAAGCATTGTTCTTACATTAAGAGTTTATATGAAGATCAAGTTGCAGTGTAGGAATCACAGCCTTTTTTTGCCTGTCAACAGAGGAGACAAGGACCAATTTGAGAGCCCTAAAGGCAGATCAATCAATGCTGGTCTGTGGAAGTCGAACTGTTGGAAAGGTCAGACAGGTCAGGGAGCACTGAGAGTTCACTACTGACTGCCTGAAGCAGTCTCTTGGTCATCTTGAACAATAGGTCATTGTCACAGGGAGGCAGAGTTGCTTATCCTAAATTTAATTGGAAGTTTCTGCTCAAACAACAGTTGTTTGGGTGATACAAAAATCAAGTTTTGTAGATTCTCTTGGAGTATTTTGAGGGAAAATTAGGTGTGTACAGCTGCACACAGTACAATGAATGACCTGAAATGACAGCAGCTTGGATACATGAGCCACTAAGTACCCCATAAAGCACCTTCACGCCTCTCTTTCTCTCTCTTTCCTTCTCTCTCTGTCTCACTTTCTGCCCCCCACCCCCTGTTCTCCATCTGTCTCTTTCTATAGCCCTGTCTTACTCTCTCTCCACCATCACTTCTTTTTTTTCTTTATAGACAGATGATATGCTGTCCTCCTTCCAACACCCTCACAGTGCCATATTTCTCTCCCTGGAGCAAGTAACTCTGTCTCCTGCCTGTGTCCACACTCCTTTCCCCCCCTCCCAACGACACAACCCAGGACAAGCATGGCCTGCAGCTTCGATGGCCCTCCGTGGAACAAAAACACACGCTGCCTCTCAAAAGCCTCCTTTATCCATGGTGAACAAAAAGACGGCTTCACCTCCGCACTGTTCCCACCATTAGGCCCTGGCCTGGGCCCTTTTCCTTCTCCCCTCCTCTCTCCCTCCTGCTCACACCCCCACTGGGGTCCTTTCAGCATGAGGTGGTGGGGGTGTGAGGTAGGCTCTTTATGTTCACATGTGTCCATGCTGGTTTACTCTGTCAGACTTGCCCCCTTCACAAAAGACATGCAAAGAGATTGACCAGCAGCTTTTGACGCGGCCACCCCCATTGAGATGTGAATGAGCATGGGTGGAAAAACACACCTGCACCTTTATGTGTGTGGGTTCACAGTTAATGCTAGAAGGGGTATGTCTGTTCTTTATGACATGGAAGTTTGGCATAAAGCCTGAAATTAACCCTGAATCAGACTGCAATGGGACAAATCTGTTTGCCCAGGCTGAACTTAAACAGACAGGCTGGGTCAGATTTGTGAAAAACATTTTTTTCACCTCTACATGTCATAATATTTTGATATCACAAGCAAATTATATGTTCTCTTGTTCAACATATGGGAGCAACACTCAATCAATGAGATCTAACGATGCAGTGGCAAATTTGCATTGCGTGAATACAAAGTGGGTCATTTGGAAGCGTTGTTGGCATGTAGGCCCTGTCATAAAACCAAATGCGTTTACATATTCAGTAAATGCCTCTGTTCAATGTAATGTTCACCCTTACATTCATTCTCTCTTTCAAAAAGCCAAACGAGAGACCCAGGCCATTTGACTCTGACTGGGTCCATGAAGAAATCATTATCCCCATGACCCGAAGCTATTAATTCCATATCTCACTCCTCCCTCTGTCTCTCATTTCTCTCATTCTCTAGACAAATTCATTTACATGAAAGACCACTCACACTAGCACGGGCCTGCAGGTAAATGACAATCTAACCAACGATTTCATGCAATATTACCATTTCTCCGTGCACATGCAGTCCACGGGCTGTGGTAAGTGTATCATTAATAAATCTGCCCCTTTCCCATGACTGAAGGGATCAACGTGTTTTAATTATCCTGCCGTGATTTGAACTCGATCAGTGTACCGTTCAGTTACACAAACATTCCACAGCGAGCGAGATAAACACTCAGCCTCCGCACTTTGCATACAGAAAGCGGTGCAGGGACAAGGTAAGACACGGTCAGACTCATTTTTTTTCTGTTTGTCTTTCTGTCTGTCTGGGTTTTGCCATAGTGGAGAAGTATGGTTTGTTTAGTGCCGCAGAAAGACAGACGGTGTATCCTGACAAGTCTAGACCTGGTTGCATATGTCTGATCAGCCACAGAAGTGCAGACATAAAAGGAGGGAGAAAATATCTATATTAGAGAAAAGAGCTGAATGCTTCATTTTTGTCAGACTAACATTTAGTTGAATAGTTAGTTATACTAGTATTATCTGACCTGATGAGATCATTTAACTTGCAAAAAGTATTCACAATCAAATTAGTCCCTATTTTGCTGAGGTCTGGTGCGGTCTCAGCCTCCATACAAAGATCACAGTGGGTGAGCAGCATAAATACTTGTACTGGGACCTCAGCATTTCACAGGAACAGGCTCAGGCAGTCTAAGTGTGTGTGTGTCTTCCCATCTCTTCATCAGGAAAAACTGCAGCCCTTTTGATGCTTTGGTGTCTAAGTCCCGTAGGGCAATGGGCAGCTTATGTAGTTCACACAAACACACACACAAAGCAGAATTTCCACATATACACACACCCACACACACTCACGCAAGAAGGAACCTGTTATCAAAAACTCGTCCCACTGGCTGGCTGCCAAATGAAACGTGCTGAGGCGAACACTAATCCACTTTAAATTACAACGGTACTGAAAGCCTGTGACCACAGCCAAATATTGATATGGGGTCATTAGTCAATTATGGCAGGGACTCTTGCTGAGTGATCAGAGGGGAGGAGTTGGGGCAGAGGTGGCCGAGCAGGAGGTGTCAGAAGTGGTCCGAGAGGAGCAGGTCACTGTGGGGGAGATTAAGGTATTAACAGGCTGCAGGGTTAGTCCCAGATAGAGTTGTAGCAGTAATGCAAGCAGTCATGTGACCACATTCTCCCACCTTTTTTTCTCCTTTTTCTCCTCATTCTCTGCCTTAAAATCCAACCACCTTCTCTTTTTCTCCCTCTCTCTTGTCGGAAGTGTGTGTGTATGCATGTGTGAATGAGACGTTTGAATGTACTGTATTTCAGTGCATCACCACCCCCCCTAGTGGCACATCAGGTTTTAGTCTTTTATTACTGTGCTCCTTCCAAAATGTATTATTACTCATTAAAATAAAATATGTCTTGGAAAATTAAATTCTGCTTTTCTTCAGAACGCCTCTACTCCAATTATAGCCAATTACAATTATCTATTATTAAATTCTGTCTGATTGAAACATTTTTTTTTTTTTTACCTGGTTTTATTTGTTGAATTGATATGTATGGCCCTCAGTTTTCTCCTTCAATTGTAATTAGCGTGAAGATGGATAGAAAATCTAGAGGAATCTAATCATTCAATTAGGACCATAGTGTTTCAGGCTAAGTGAAACTACATCAATGCATTGACACAGATGATACCATTAATTTCCTCTGGGTTAGTAATTTGATAAGGCATCAAATTGGAGAGATTGCATTGCAAAGGGCATCATCACAGCCAAGCCAATTTAGACACCGTGTGGGGCAAATGCTGCAGACAGAAGATTAAAGAGTGAATACTAAAACAATGAGTTGTGTTTATTTAAATCATGCATTCTGAAATGAAGTCTTAAAGCATTACATTTTTACAGAGGTTTCAATGTAAATCGCGTATGGTGACATGCTGTTGCTGTCAGAGGCCCAAACAAGTTTGCATGTGTTCAATTTGTCCTTGACAGACACTGTAAACGTAATTTCAAGAGCTTTCATTGTCCAATACCTTTTCACAACATGCTTACACATAAACAATGAAATGATTGCAGCTCTGAACACTGCAAATAAGAAGAAGACGACAGAAAAAAGCCCAGTAACAGACCACCAGTAAAGTGGAGACCACCTATAAATGCTTTCCATCGGTGGGTTCACAGAAGCACTTCAGCTGTAATACTTTAATTGCTCAGGGACTCAAAGTCTAATAAGGTTTCTAAATCGAGCTGCTTTATTTGTTTTCCTTTGACTCGCGGCTAGAGCAAAAATGCAGCCACTCTAATTGCAGTGCCGTCATTAAGAGCTGCGGGTATTAAAAGTTTCTTCCTCCAAAAAACGAGCATGTTGCAATGTTGTTTTTTATTCTTCTCCAGAACTAAATTATGAGGCCCTTTCCGTCAAGGCCACGTTCACACAGGAAGTAATTGAGTTTAATAGGAGAAATAAATAAAAAAATACTCTTAGCCTGAACAAATGTTGAAATATAGAGGGATAGAGTTCATTTACTGTTTTTACTAGTGGTGTGTGATGTTGTTTCATGACAATTATCTGGTCGCTATTAAACCAACCTCAGCTCCTAAGAGAGGTTGAGTGTTTGCTTGTGACAAAGAGGGAGTCTTTAATTCTGTCATTTATTTATTCATTGTTAAGTGGTGGATTTTGTTAAATTGTGATCTAGAAGCAATCAAATTCCCTCATTTAAAAACAAGACACATTTCTCCAAGGCTAAAGAAAGGCTTCTTTAAAAAGACAACATTATCTCTAACCTAATGTCTGTCTCTGGTGATACAGAAATTAGAGACACCTGCATACATTTGTGCAATTCTCACACAATCTTTGGGACAGATATGCAAAAATATGTATTCTCAGATCTGTATTTGTATTCATATTTTAATCAAACTCATCTCCTTCCTCTTTGTGCTGCCTACTTTTAATTGAGTTTGTATTACTGTGCTGTAATTATCAAGTGAGAAGGGAACGAAGTGTCTGTCAGCTCGACGTGTCACAGGTACACTCTCACATTGGCATGGGAAGGGTGGGGGGCGGGGGGTCTTGTGCGGGTCCCGTGATGAGACACACAATGGCAATCACAACTCAATTAACACTTTCTATATATACAACTGTGCGTGCACTGAGACACAGGCACACATGCACATACAGTACACACACACACAAGCATACACACACACAAGCGTACACACAAACAGCAGGGAGAGAAGAGAAAAGGCTGTTTTTCAACCCTTTCTATTGATCCTGTGACTTTGACAGCTACACCTGTTGTAGGACCTGTGACAGAAGTGGAACACTTTTTAGGACTTGAGTTGGTTGATGCCAATTAACGGTTTTGTCACCCCCAATTACTGGCATACACTAAAGCTTAGGTGGAGGGAAGAAGGACAAAAGTTTAATATGAGGGAAAGAGAAGAAAACAAATCTTCTTGTGCATTCAGCTCTCTTCACACCAAGGTCAAAAATAATGTTTTAAATAAAAAGGTGTGATTAAATAATATAATTGGGAGTAAATATAGTATCATATGTGATTAACAATGAATACAATAATGTAGAACTCCATACATTTTCTGAACACAATTTTTTTTTAAATGCTTGACTCACACATTTTGTGCATTATTGTACATGTATAACCTGTATTTATCTGCTCTGTCCGCCTTAATTACATTTCCTACATGGCTTGACAGTCTGCCAACCTTCCTGTATGATACAACTGATCTACTTTTACTGGGGCCAGTCAGAAAAATCAACCGGAGAAGTTATTTCTGCGACTTTGTCCTTCCACTCCCCACATGCCTTTTATCTTTTTCTCTCTCTTTTTTCCCCTGTTCCCTTTCCCTACCTCTGTCTCTCTCTCTCTCTCTGTCTAAACTTGCTTTCCTTGATGAGTCCTAGCAGGGAATCAGAGGCTCGGAAAAAAGGTAGGGGCCTGACAGAGATTGATGTCTGAGCGCTCCCCCTGATTCGCTGATTAAACCCATCAATCAATATGCAGAGGAGGTGTCCAATGCAAATGGATCCAATCAGGCGGAACGGAGTGGTATTGTCTGTGTGTTGTGGCGAGTGGTAAAGTTAGAGGTGGAGGACAGGCACATCAACCAGCTTTGTCTCTCTAGCACACAGACTAAAAAAAGGATATGGGCTCAAAGGAGAATCAGGACGACAATTTGCGATTGTAAAGATTGCGACTGGATGATTGTTGTTAATTGTCTTCCAGTGGAGAAACAATGACACTGTGATCATGGCAGACGTTCATTCAAAAGAATTACATTGTGAGACACATGATCGCTGACTTTCTCCTGTTCTCTGATCACACAAACACACGTGTACTCCCTCTCCTCTTGTGTAAACAGGAGAAAAATGGGCTCATTCAACTACGGCTGCTAATTTCACATCACACACAAACACACACCAACTCAGTATCTGTCTCTCAGACGCACACAAGCGTGCACAAGCTTGCATGCATAGATCATCTGGGCGGCATTCTCCTTGTGCCGTCCCCATCAGCTCACACACACTATCATATTTTCCATGTCTCCATCTTCATCCAATCTTACTGTAATGGTACAGCGGGGACTGCGGCTGGATCTCCCCTCTGGGCCCGGCTGCTCCCTGAAGTATCTGCCTTGCTCTCACTTCAACCCTCATTTGAATACAAGTAGCATCCTTGGTCATTACAGGAGGAGAGTGTGTCCTGCTCGCTTGTCATTGAGATTGGTGTGTGTGTGTGTGTGTGTGTGTGTGTGTATGTGTGTGTGTGTGTGTGTATGTGAAAGAGAGAGAGGGGAAGAGTCTAGATGGTTGTGAAAGTGACACAGCCAGGATGGATACCATTGTACCCAGGGGTCACGTTGGCCTCAGAGAGCTGCTGCACATGCAGTCATTTCGACTTGTCGAAAACATAGCTGCTGTCGCAATCACCCTAACCAGCTTTTATTTCTGTCCAGTTCAAGTTCATTATTCATGATTGTTCCATCAGTGTTCTATCTCCATCATTCCGCAGGCTCACCCTCCTCATTCAAACCCCACAGAAGGCGAAGGCTGGTCATTTGTTTCAGTAAATGACACAGATGCCTCTCACTCTGCTTATAGACTTATTCCTCCCCCTTTTTTTGGAGAAGGGGTGGGGGTGAGGCGGTGGCGCATGTGAGGGAATGATACCATGACACCTTCTTCCCTCCCTTTTCCTCCTCCTTCATCTCCTCCCTCTTTCTTTCTCTTTCTCTCTTTCCCGTCCACCACTCTATCCATCCCTCCCTCCTCCCCTTCTCGAGCTCCACCAGAAGACAACGAGCCCCCAAAATGGCTGCCTTGGTGCCAAGGGGACCACAGGCTGCTCTCCCATCTCCCATAATCACCGGGGCGATGCTCGGATGCCTCCCCCATTTGCATAATGCCATCCTGACACTTTCACTTCCGCCATCCATCACCGGCGGCGTGAGTCCCGCGGCCTGCTCCGTCGCTCCGTCTCCCCCTGATTGCGTCCTGTGTTTATCTGCCCAAGCACAAAAGATTGATTCCCCGCTGTCTCTCGGCCTTATGTTCAGCAGATAGGGATTTTCGCCGAATGATGAAGCACCCAGTCAGCTAATGATAAACAGAAAACACATATTCAAAAGGACGGTCTCCCCCCTCTCTCCGGCTTTAGTGTGGCTGCCGCTCGCCTCGCCTTCTCCTCTGCCATGTGTGGGGAAGGGAGGGATGTCAGGTTAAGGAAGTGAACACACTCTGCAGGGAGTTCAATTTGAAACGCAATTGTTTTCCTGTCAGTCCTTTTACATTTTTTCTGTTGATTTGCTCCAGGGGTAAGGGAAAATGAAGGACTGGGAGGAAAGGGAGATAGCAATTAAAATAAAACTGTCGTCTTGATGGCTGCTCTTGTTCTTCTACACACCATAGTGCAGGCGCATCTGACAGACCATGCTTTAAGAACATATCCTGGCTGAAAGATAAAAGCATACATGAGTGCAGCCCAGTAGCTTTTAAGAGGATGGAATTGGTACAAGAGGGTTCCTATTGCTACTAAAAAAAAGGAACAAACGAAACCCAATAAGTGTATAATTCATTTAATAACTAAGCATCTAACATGATGTTAAATTTAACCCTCTGAAAGACACTGCTTCACTCGTAACATCTAATAAATGCATGTTGTAACAGAAGCATATTACATTATTGTATCCATTAAATCAACAAATAAAATGTTTTGACATCATGCATCACTTTAATAAGTGGGCTGGAGTCACATTTCTTTAAATGTTCCTGTGCACAGTTTACAATGTGATAAGTATTCCTTACTATGCAGGCAATGCTGTTGTACTGTATGCAGCTGCAGAATGCCAATGCAAAGCATTTCAGCAAGTGCACTAAGTCTGCAAAGTTTCACTCCACGATAACAAAATACTATTAGCTGCTGTCACGTACAGGAGAAGAGAGATTATTTTATTTATTGAAATGAGATTGAAATGATAAATCTCTCTCCCCATGATAAAACACTGGGACTCATAAGCCTAGTGTGGGGGATAGGGATTAGAAAAAGATGGAGGCGAGAGAGAGAGCGAGAGAGAGAGAGAGAGAGAGAGAGAGAGAGAGAGAGAGAGAGAGAGAGAGAGAGAGAGAGAGAGAGAGAGAGAGAGAGAGAGAGAGAGAGAGGGACACAGAAGGAGAGAGAGAGGGAGGAGTGAGAGGGGAAGAAATTCATAATGCATAATAAAACAAAAGGTGTCGTGGGAAACATCACTGATATTAAAATCAGAGGCAGACAGATCTATATGAAAAATGCAGATTTGAAAATGTAAATAACCATGGCCCTAGGGGGGAGGGGGAGTGATTCAAAGATAGGATGACAACATGAAGAGAAAGGCATTTATATGGGGGCTTTGATGTTTCTCACATCCAAATTTATGCTACTGACGACCAAAATAATGCCACTGAAGGGGATTTTACACAGTGCACTGCTGGCCTTGTTTCATACCATGATGATATAAAACACATTATGCTTCACATTATCTCAGTGTGAGAATGCCTGGTAATGAGATGATTCACATTCAAGAGGGATACTTAAGATTGTATTTCAACATTTCCAAACAACAACACGTTATCATCACATTAAAGCCCTGTTCCGAAACAAAGGCGTTTGATCCGTGCTCAAATATGTGTTACCTCAATGGGAAATCCACAAAGAGTGCCTAGCCTTAGCCTTTGAGGATGACCCTCTCACTTTAATCAAAATGCATCCCAGATTGCTTTGATTTTCTGCTGGAGTCGAGCTGTCAATCAAAATCAGGAAGAGAATGGACCCCGGTGTTTAGATGAAATATCTCTTTAATAAAGCTGACTGTCTTCGTCACTCAAAGGGCAAGAGAAGATCCTTCTGAAATGTGCTCCTGTTTTCAGAGGGGTCTGTCCGCAGGCCTAGTCTGTGGGGACGCTTCCCGTGCAGACTCCGCGCTCAGGGCAGCGCCACTGTCAGTACAGGAAAAAACACTTTGGTTGTTTTTGAAACCATAGAAGAAGATGTGAGACAGGCCCATAGTTGTTTTTCAAGAGCTGTACATAATGGTGACAATGTGACTGTGACTTGTTTGATTCAAATTAGTTTGGTTTGTTTGAGTAGCTATATCAAAGTAGTGTTAAAAATGTAGTTTGATATATTAGTTTACCTTTGTCTATTCCCAACACGTTTTCATCCCAGGTCATCAAATACCAATGCTTTATTATGCCACTCTGGTGTCTCATGCAGATGCACAGGGCGCCCTTTGGCTTCTGTAGAGTGAGGCAGTGGCCTTTCAACTAAATTGACTGTAGACCCATGTGCAGCAATATTACAACCTCAGAGAAACTGTTCCATTCTGGTTAGTTTTAGACACAAAAAACACTTAGTTAAGTTTAGGTAAAGATCTTGGTAACAGTTAACACCATGACAAATAACTCCCAACTCGCGGTTGGAAATGTGACACTTGCAGTACAAAGCAGGAGGCGAACAGCAAAGCAGGAGGCGAACAGTGGTCTCCTGCAGCAAAGACCACTTTTTGCCATTAAACTATCTAGCCATCCATTGACCCCACCACTTAGAAGGAAAATGTCATCAGTCTCATGGTGTCTAATAATGGCGTTGATGGGTTTACATCAGAGTTAGTTGAAAGCCTCTCAGAAAGGGTGTTTTATGCATTGGTATTAGATGCAGAAGGGCGTGACGGAGCATCAGTATTTGACGCTGTGGGAATGAAAACGGCATTCCTCCAGAGTTGCTGTAGTGCATCAACGTTAGCAGAGTTAGCTCTAGGCTAAGTGCAGATAAAACATGACATGCCATGACATGTCGTGACTCAGTGTTAACTCTACTCTCGCGCACCTTGTATCTTACAGGTAATATTTACAGAAAATGTGAAAACGTATAGGAAACTTTTTTATTCAGTAATACTATCGACAAGAACTTGAAAATACAATGTTTCGAGTTACATACAGAGATGCCTTTATTTAAAAGTTTCGAGGAAGTAACCCGCCCCGTGCCACCTAATTGTTCCCCCCTGAAGCATATTGGCGAGTAAAAAGTTCAGTTTGAACAACACCCATTCTGGTTTTAACTTGTGTAGCTTCCTCTACACAACAATGACCGACAAATTTGCATTATCCCAATCATCCAACCCAAATGGTATGGATGTTTTGCTCTGCACTAGTAGTGCTGTTATTTTTATCAGTGTGTGTAAATCTCCATTACTTCTAGTCAAATATGAGGTTGCTAGCATTGGCTCATGTCAACTGTACATACATAGATCAAACTTTTCCATGTATGCTAGTTTCATATGATGCTTGCTTGGAAGATTTCTTATATATTCATAGATATAGGCTAGAGTCTTTAAAGGTTGTAAATACAACCAAAAACAGTGTGATCAAATAAGCTATCGATGGTCAGCTTTTCATGTTATATTAACTGCAAAGAGAAACTCAGACATTGTGAATAAAAAGGAGAACAATGATTGTGTCTGAGAGCTGAAAAGAGGCTTCAACCCGTGAGCAGTGTTTGTTGAATCAATGAGCTATAGGCTATATGTGTTTATGAATCAATTAATATCGCTATATTGAGTTAATCACTATGTGCTACACTGAAAAAAGTAAATCAATACATTCAGCACTTAAATAATACTGCTACATTAAAAGTCTATAATTACGTATTGTTATATTGGCAGTTGATCACTTTACATGGTATGATGAAAGATATAAATTGCTACATTTAAAGAATGTATAGGTTACTACATTTCCAGAATTATTTAATATGGATCATTTAGATAATCATGTTAAACAGCAACATGTATTTGCTGTGACAGCTGATATTTCTGTGGTCTGTTGTCCTGACAGTGGAAGTATTATCTTGTGCGTTTTGTTTTATTTTGTTGGCATTTCCCGTCCTGACAGTGGAGCTGTCCTGAGAGCGGAGCCCGCACCAGAAGCATCACTACGGAGGAGACCTGCAGGCAGACTGTCGTGCATGTTTCTGCCGCTGTGCCAAAGTGACAGTGCAGTTACATGAAATATGAAGGTGCTGTGGTGAGAAGAGAGCATCAAATCACTTGAAGCGCTGATGCCTCGATAACAACATTCATTAGCTCTTGAGATTAGAATATATTCTCACAAATGCCAATCCACACCTTACTCCATTTTTAATGCAAGATCTCTTATCAAAATGCTGTCATATGTTCAAAAATATTAAGGGATATTTCACTAGAACTTTAAAAAGTATGCATACTGATTAACCTTTAAATAATTATTATGATTCATTACAAATTGGATCTTCATGGTTTCAGCCATCATTTCTAACAAAGATTATAGCAATGTACTCAATTGAGTACTAAAAGGTTGTTTGCTGAGATGCAAAAAAAAATCCAACAGGGCAAGAAACATGGGCAGTCAGGCAAAGAAAATATACTTTCTAATAGGGAACACTGTCAAGCATTTATAAATTGAAACTTTATAAATCATTAATAAGACCAACTTTTGGGTAGCCATGTGTGAAAAATGTCTTTGACTGATTGGACCATATGAACATTTCCCTGGATCTGGACCAAAATCCATTTAATTAACAATTTATTAGGTATTTATTAATGGATTACAAACATTTGATAACTAATTTATTAATGAAAGTTTGGTCTTGACCTTTCTCGGGTATAGCATCACAACAGTTCCAGATATATACATATACATATACATGATTGGCAGATTATACAATTAGAGGCAGATGATCACAAACATGAAGTGATTGATGAATGGATTATGTTGAGAAAACATGAAACAAATCTATATAACATCACACTAAAAAAACAAAGCTTTTTTTTTTTAGAAAGTGGTACTTTTTGGAAGAGAATATGAAAGCACACAGTAATAATTAATACAAGATTCTCGTTATTATTGCAGTTTTACCTCCAAAATTAGTGGCTTAAAGAATGTGACTAAACTGTTTGTTTGTTGTTCACAAGGAGTCAGATCGCCTGACCGATTGTATTTCTTGCCCCCTCAGACTTCCTTTAAAGTAATGTTGTCATGGTCCTTGATCTCAGCAATTACTTTGGTGTTGTCATAGAAACAATAGTGAAAGCTACAAAAATAAGACCCAAGCTGTAATAAACTGGAATTATCCCTTTAATTGGAATCCAAATAAGAAACACAGGAAGTATTTAAGTGATTAATAGTGGAGCTGTGTGCCAGGTTAGCTAACATGGACGTCTTAGCACTTCCATGTGTAGCTCTGCTGAGGTCAGTCTTCCTGAGCCCTTTAAGAGCACATGAGGCCTTCACTCCCGCCTGCTCCACAGCTGCTTTTAGTCAGGGCCCTCCATCCTCTCCCTCCCCTTCCCCATCCCCTTCCATCCCTTCATCCCTCCTGCCCCTCAGCTTTCTGTTCTCTTGCCAGGACTGTAATCAAGCCTTCAGCTTGTGGCCAGGGCCTACCCCACTCCCAGCCCGAAAAGCCACCAACAGACTAAACTATGAGAGAAATGAAGGACAGAGACAGAAGTAGACGAATAGGGTGTGAGAGATAGTCATTAAAACTGTGCCCTGTATGCTGAGAGAACACTAGCATAATGTTTTAAATACAGGGATTGCTACAGTTTGTTTGGGAAAACATCATTGTCGAAAGTTCTGGCACCGTTAAAGATGCCAATGCCGGAACAGTACACGAGTGAGCACTAATCAAAAACATGTGCACCTCAAATTCCACTCATAGCATCGTCTCATTATGGCCTTTGTCAGGACGTTTGTTGGTAGCGAAGGGGTGAGAGTTATGATTATGAATATTGTGCACACAGTCAACATCTTTTAGAGGAATAAGACTTTCTCACTCCGGCGGGCACTTTTTGGAGCTGTTCTCAGGGGCTGGCTGTACCTGCTATTGTGTGCTTTCTCCCTTTTCCAGTGTCATCTTCCATGGCTGGAGGGGACGGTGTGCCTGCCATGGTCATGTTCAAACAAACCCCCATCGTATTCCTTGCTGCTGCTCCTGAACACGACGCCCTCTCAGATGACACGACTGCAACAGCAGCCCATTATTCTGGACAGCCTTTTGGTTTGCTCAAGGATATGATGTTGTCAGTGCTGCCTTTCAAGGCCGGGTCCATGTACAATCTGTCAAGGCCACTGAAAAACAATGCTGAGGATCGTTACCCAGGCCATAATTTACTTTTTTGCATCTAAACTCTTTGAGCACTACGTGGATAATGTGGTGATGGCGATTCAGTTGATGTGGGCTTTGAATTTTATTGAAAAGAAAGTTTATTTTCCATAAAACAGATTAGAGGAAAAGTATATGCCAGTATGGGCAAAAATATTGAAATAAAGTTTGGTCCCTACTTCAGAAGATCCCTCTTCAATATATTTAGCATCTAAATATTTGTTTGCCTTCTTAAACAGAATTTAAATAAAATAGGTTCACTTTATTTTCTAAAGACATTTGTAAAGGAAAATCCATGGCAGGAAATCCGCCCAAATCCTTGGAAAATCCAATAATATTTGCACAGAGCTTAAAACATGCAAAGTCCCTGCGTACGAATTAAGCTGGAAAGGAAAGCCCTGCTGGTTATGCATTAAAATGGATTGGAAGAAGGGTTTGACTCCTACAGGTAAAAGCCTTGGAGTGATGACTGATTCTGCACTTTGAGGAGACAAAAACCAGAGATGTCCCTTCACTGCTGTCCAATTCCTTACTGTGCTGCAGGATAATCTGTTTGGCAGCACCGCACACTTCACGGTGACCCTCTCCAGCTTTCACACCTACCTCGTGAATAAAAAGATGAGCACAAAGAAATCCCTTTACTGTACACAACACAAGGCCATTGATGTGCCGTACAGATGTAAAGGATAGACTCCATTGTGACCGAAACGAGAAGAGAGACAAACCTGGGCACAATAGCCCATCAGAACATAAAGTTAAAGAGAGGAGAGCGGAGAGAAGGCTTTTTCTTTAGCTGAAAGTTCTTCCAAGACCAGTGCTGATTACAGGCCTGACACAGTATGCCTGTGTGCTGTCAACTCGGGAAAAACAAACATGGAATTTATAGCACATTAAGAATTCAACAGGCAATCTATTCAAGCAATTAATGGCGTATGAAAATAAGCTCTGTTGGCGTTGAAAGCACTCCAACACGAATGTAGGCCACGACTGTTGTGTGCTTTTGTTTTCCGCTGATTCGCCCTTGAGGATCACAGTTCCAGAGCTCACACACTTCACAAAGCTTCCCTGCAAGTTTTTGTGCCCCCCTTTCATATTCTTGTGTTAAAACGTACAGCATATCTACAATTACAGTTCCTACTCTGTTTACCCACAAAGCATAGTCAAGGTGATTCTGATTATACTAAACAATGTTTGACATTGACAAGATATTCAGGACATGCTGCCTTTTGTCATCTCAGAACTGAAAAATTACACTACTTTAAGTAAGCTGTCATCTGACAGTTGAAACAGGCCCGTGGGGGAAATGTAAATACAGCATCCGGCTATTCTTGTAGGAAAGCAAACAATGCAAAGTATTGGACATTCAGTTCCCCTTAATGTCCCTATTAGCTTCAGTACATTTATCTTTCTAATCTAATTACTGGTTTGGCAGAAATGCTCATACTATGGCAGACCGTTTTAACCACAGAAGACACCCAACACACACCCAAAGAGAGACACACAAACAAGCTTTGTGCCTCTGGGCATACAGGTACTGTAGAAGTGACCTTAAACCTCATCATGTCTTCTTTGCAATGTAGGATTGTCACTCACAACACATTCCTGCCATATTTGTTAGCACAGGCATAAGTTCCCCTTTAGAGCTGTTGCCTCTTGGCATCTTCTACAGAACAGGGATTTCAGGAATTAAAATGCAATTGTATACAATTGAACAGTGTCAGAGGCTCACATTTAATTTCAAAGCACGTAAATTGTTATATGGTGAGAATGTAGCTACAATTTTTTTTTTTTTATACTTGCTGGATAAATTGAAACATGTAAGTTGGTAGAAGAGTTGGCAGGAGGTAGAGCGGGTCATCCACCAATCAGAAGGTCGGTAGTTTGATCTCTGACTCCTCCTGTCTGCATGTCGAAGTCTTTGGGCAAAATACTGAACCCCAAGCACCTTGCAGGGTAACTTGCCGCAATGGGTGTATGAATGGGTGAGTGAGCAGAAGAAAAACATTGTGAAGCATTACATAAATGTGGCCATGTACCATTTTTGCCATTTAGAAATACAAATTATTCAACACATTTTGTCCTATGGGTTTTTAAGCCACAGTGGTGCTATGGCAAGTAAACAGTGGAAAGCTATACTGTAAACTGAGTTCTGACACTGTGCCCTGACCCATGAGAGGGATTATGGTGAGGCTTTGACAGCCCAGAAGTTCCACAACAACCACTTAGGACAGGAATCTGGCCTAAGGTCCTGAAGGAATGTGTGCATATGTGTTTTTGGAGGCTTTTTTTATGCCTGAGGTGTTTCTCATGAGGGTCAGAGTAAAAGAAAACAGTCATGAGTGACATGGATTTTGAAGGAGTTGTTATGAGTGCAGCTTCTTAAATAAACCTCACCAGATGATTTCCATAAGAAGGTTAATGTTGTACACACTGTTTTTGTAGGCTGCCTCCTGCTATACATTTGCAGGTCATATGCAAAGTGTGAAGACAGTAAATATGGATTACATTGCGACACATTGTATGGGTGGCCTATTTATGGGTATCTAAGAGGCAACACATTTCACGTTCATAATGCCAGTTCCAGCAATTTACACATGATAATTCCAAGATTCACACATGAATGACACAAAGTGATCGTTTCAGCACTTCACACATGCACAACATTAGTTTCACATGTTGTAACCTCATAAAATGATTCTCAAGGAGAGGCTGGTACAGATTAACACAGTATACATTATAGACCACTGATGCCTCCCTGACATGTGACCAAAATTAATCAGATTTAGATTCAAGTGATCAAACTGTAATTAATCATGTGAAGAGGGAAATGATCCTTGACGCGGCTCCAGCTGCGAGATGCCTCTGTTTGGTCCCGCGTGCCCCTCTTACAGGGGGTCCACCGGGGCTACATTAAGAGGCTTTGTGCCAATGTCACCTAAATTACAGTCACTTAACACAACAGATGTACTGAATGTCGAGCAAATGATGTGCTCGGGTTGGGGCGGCACATTCACATGCATGGAATAAATTTTACCCGATGTATCAAACATGTTTTTGTTGCATCCTCTCCCCCTCTCAGTGAATTTGCATTTTGCTATATGCATAGCATGCACCACTAACCCACACTGTCTTGTATCTCAATCTCCAAACAACTCCATCGATAGCTCTTTTATTTGCCGGCCTTTACAGTATCCAATGCGGCTTCTGCATAGGTAAATTAAGCGTATACAGTATATTTCAGTGCATCAGTTTGAGGAGATTTTCTCTGCTCTTATAGACTCAGCAGTGGATATGCCAGACAAGCTTAGTTCAGAAGATTATTTTTCTCTTTGTGTGTCAGACTCCTCAGCAGAGACACAGGCAGATACAGGTATTCAGATGGGAGCCAACGCCGACCAGGCCATTGTGCTTTCCTGCACGCAGGAACAGAGCGTTCTGGCATTGCAGGTTAAGAGGGGGACAATAACCCAGGGTTGCAAGCACAAATTACATTCATCAAGTTTATCAATAGCAAGTCAGGAATTAAGCCAACGAGCTCACTCTACTCACACATTCTCCCCCTCCTCCATAAGTCTGGCTTTCAGTGCACAAGTTAATTCTGCATACACTGAGAGAGACGATCTGCTCACAATTATGCCTCTTTGGATGGATATTTTGTTAAACCAACACCACTACTGCTGTTACTTGGGCAACAATCCCTAAATATCAGTACAGATGTAATTTCTGTGCATAAAAAGCAAGGCACTGATACTATAGTACAGCCTTTTTTATATGATAGAGAAAGAGAGAAAACATTATAGGCAGTTTAAAAGATGACACCCTTGAACAGCCTGTAATTGTACTTTACTAAGAGAAAGAATAAAGTAAGAGGAGATATGCAGTATTCTGTAAAATCATAAGACATTATGCTCCAGAATGGGTTTGTGGGGCGGGGCGTATATCCACATAAAGCACTGCCGAGAACCTCCAGCAAATTACCCCGCAGGCCTGTGAGGAGGGGGAAATATCACTAATTGCCCTCCATTCTGTCAGGTCAATTGACTCTAATTGGAAAAATAATAAAAAGCATACTACCCCGGGAGCAGCAAGCTCTGAAAACGACAGGGTCCTTTTTGGAAAGAGAGCAAAGGGGGAAGGGGGGCAAAAATTCTTCACTGCAAATATGGCATCTGAAATCTATCTTTGCCAATGCCATTGCTCCCTCAAAAACAATTACAGCGTGCCTTCCTTCTGCCACTAGGCAGCTATAATTACAGGAAAAGGGGCATGGGTTACATACCAAGTGAGTATAATAAAATGACATGTGATTAGGCATTTATGTGCATAATCCGGCTCTTTTTACACCTTAATGTGTTATCTTTGATAGTTCTGAGAGTAACAGTGTCCACAGACGTGTGTGTCTGTGAAATGGGGGGTTGGGGGGGGGGGGGGGGCCTCTGGTCAGCTGCAGTTGAATTGTCTCCCCGGAGAGCTCTGCAATTTAAAGTCAAATGAGCGTAGTGGGGAGGCCAGGCCACCTACAACAGTTAGAATATACAGTAGGAGAACAAGGAGGTATTGAATATGAGCTATGCCCCAGGTGTTGGCAGACAAGAGGGAATAAAGCTAATCTACTATCTACATTACTAAATTATTGGAGATGAATGGCTCTGCTAATATAATCTCCCACCCTGAGGGGATGATCCTAAGATTAAGGGTCTGCCTCAGTATTCATTGCAGTATTCAGCCATTTGAGTCGCTCAAAAGTTATAATTTTATTTAAGCCCAGTGCTTACCACAAACCAAACGAAAGTTCTCCAACTTGCCCATCCTCATTTGACAGAAATATAAACAGAGTCGGTATATAAAGTATGTTTTTCTTCTCTTCCAAAACTAGGTAATTGATAAGTTTGATCACAGTGGTCAATTATGTATCAATCTCAGAACTGTAGGAATTTTCCATGATGCCCTTGGCAGCTTTTCTGTATTTGTCCAAAGGTTTTACGAGAAATCATATTCTAGATGAATGACTTGTATTACTGAGTTGTTCCATGTGTGCTGTGTTTGACTCGATGAAGAAGTCATCAGAACTCAAATTTCTATTTCTTCCTCCTTTCTTGTAGATCAGGATGTAACCTGAACTTAACTGAGGCTGAATTTTTTTGTCAGTAATTGACTTATTGATCACGGCATATCACAACTTCTTGAACTCCGTGAATGAGAAACAATGTTTTCAGATTCATTTGGATTCAGTGCGATCGCAGGTGTTGGAATCCTTGTGATTAATTCACTGGCATGTTAGGCTTCCGGATGACAAAGACATTCTCCTGTGAGACCCACTGGCACATCCCCCGCCAGCGACGTCTTGCCCCTAGAGACAAACTTAGGATAAAACAATGACAGGAGCCCAGAAGCACACAAACCAGTGCCAAACAGCACACCCACCTGATTATGATCAATGAAACCTCACCGTATACTATCTCGGCATACCATGCCAGCCACTGATGAAAGGCCTCATCGTTAGTGACCGTCTATGATCGGCTCATCGCCTGTTTTGAAATGTAAATTGACGGAAAAGGAAAGGGCTCCGTGAAGGAGTGGCATGCAGAGGAGAAAAGGGGACCCCACCCTCTGGGGAGATTAACGCCACCCGAGTCAGACATGTGTCAAGTGGGGCTTGATGAATCCTGGGAAAATGAAAAAAAGGTATGAAAAAAATGAGACAGAGGAAAGAAAGCCGTTTCTCTTCCCTTCTTGCCTCCTTCTGCACATCCCTGCCTCTCAGATCATCATCTCCCGCCCTTATTCTGTCAACGCCCTTCTTGATGGTTACTGTCAGAGGTGCGCATCTCTTTTGTAGTGTGGTGTTTTGCTGCTGCCACAGTGGAGATGCTTCCTTCCTCTGCATATGCACAAGTAGGCAGGGGTGGGGTGTGGGGGTGAGGAAGGGGTGTTGGATGGGGGGTTGGCAAGGCAAGGATGCCTGGTATCTGCTGATCCTGACACACCTTTGGGAATCAGAAACCAAAGGACAGAGGGAACGCTTCTCGAGAAAATAGTAGGAGCAGAATATCGGAGTACAGGGATTTGGGTGGTGGTGTTGGGGGGGGGGGTTGTTGCAAGGGCAAGGCACATGTCTGTGACATTGTGGATGATAACACGGGGATGTCAGCTAACCAGTGTGCCGAAAAACCTGAAAGAAGGAAGAAGAGGAGAAAAATACAGAGAGGACTGGCTGTTTAAAGATCTGTTTTCGGTCAGTGGAGTGAAGGAAAGACAAGACAAGTCATGGAAGAATGATATTGTGTGTGTGTGTGTGTGTGTGTGTGTGTGTGTGTGTGTGTGTGTGTGTGTGTGTGTGTGCCCATGCGTGCGTGCATGCGTGCATGAGTGTGTGTTCAACCACTGGTCATCCACTCCTGTGAAGAGGAATGTGTCTCTTGTCACACAAGGGCGGAGGTGTCACCTTCCCGGTTCACTCCTGTGTCTGCCTGTGCCTGAAAAGACCATTGCATCATTTGAAGTAACGATGAAATAGAATAGCTAAATAATGTCCCAGCAGGAGGCCGCTTGCAGAGATGATACAATGCGCAGGGCCTGCAAACTAATGGCCAGCTGTCTTATAATGAGCCCCGACGATCCAGGCCCACTGATTACCCCCCTCGCCCCATTGCCATCCCCTCTGTGGGACATTACGGGCACTATGGGGGGAAGGTGGAAAAGGAGTGGGAGTGCAGAGGTAGAAGATGAGGGTGGGACTGTCCCTCTCTCTCACAGCCCCCTCCACCACCACCCCCCCACCCAAAGTCCTCTATCACCACTACTGAACACCGAAACCCTCTCAGTTAACGAACCGAGAGCCGTCTAATTAGAGCTCAAAAATTCATGAGGGTCCTCATTAATATTGAATATCTGTTGTGGGCCACGACTTCAAAATAAGCACTTGCATATGCAGATGGAAGGTGAGAGAGAAGGAGGGTGGGAAGGAGGGAAAGAGGGAAGGAGCGCATTGTGCCCTGCCAAAGTAAAAGTAGTCAGGTAAAGGTGGAGGGAAAGAGGTAGAGAGGATCTAAGGGGGTAGGGAGTGAGAAGTACATGAAAAGAAGAGAGGGACGGAGAGGGAGACAGACGTGCAGAGGAAATAGAGGGAGAGCAGAGAAGTGGAGAGGGGAGGAGAAGGAAAGGGATGAGAAAAAGTGAGGGACCCCAGAGAGCTGTACCTGTGGAGAAGAGTTGTAATGTTGGAGGACTCTCCTGGGAGAATATGCATGGTCTTTAATGAGGAGGGTGGAGCGCAATGGCGACGAATAACAACACAAAAAAAAGAAAGAAAAAACATTCTGCTCTTAATCCCTCGCTGAGAGGAAAAACTCTTTCAAGCAGGTACACAGAGGTATCACTTTTCAAGTCCCTCACTCCTTCTGTTTTACCATGGAAAAGGGTACACGGATAAAAGATACAGTCATTTGAAGATTGTCTGCTACCAACAACCATCATTTGCCTTTGAGATAATTCTGGGTATTCCACTTCAGATTTAGAGGCATATGGGTAATGCAGAGGAGGGGGGGATACACTACATTAACTATATGTCAGCCACTCTGGAAGACATCAAGAAAGTCATTTCATAGTGAAGAGAAAAAAGCTGACACGAATAAACAATTTTTCCTCACAATGCCATACTACTAGATGCTTGAGTATTGTCTTTTGTGTTACTGCAACAGCATTTCTATGAGGAACTGAGTGGAGGAGTGTACATGGCTATCCTAAGATCTCAGAGAGGCCACCGGGTCTTTGGACAATAGAGGCCCCATTAACGCTTGTCATTTCAAATAATTCATCTTAGTGTAAATCTCACTGCTTTTACCAGACTACATGCAAATCCTGGTCAGTCTTCTCCAGTCTGGAGGGTTGTGGTGATGCACATGAAGCTGTTATTGACTACCAATGCATGTCAAAAATCTATTTAAGTTTCACTTAAGCTGCTATTATCAGAGGGGAAACACTCAATAGCGGCTGCTTCCTCAGACTGTGCACTAACATAGTTACACTAAAGAATACATATGCATCTTGGAGAGGAAGATGCATGTACAGCTTGTCAACATCTGCCTCAAATACACCTCAAAGTTAACATATTTTAATTTGTCTCTAATGCTTGTCCTGTACAGTGTGTGTGTGTCATTTTCATTTTTTTTCTTATTGGATAGCTATTCTATCTGCCCAACAGGAATGAAGTGAAAATGGGTTAATAGGTGATAGTGAATTTGTGGTCTGCTGGCTAAAAGATATTGTTTGACCTACTTAAATGTGTGTTTATATAACAAACCAAATTTCCAACTTTTTCTTACTTTGCATGGATCACAGAAATTTGACCACCAAAGGTGAATTGTCTGTGTTAGACAATTCAGACTCTGGCTGATCCTAAAACTTACAAACTTTTACTTTTTGCTCTAACTCAAACTTTTTAGGTGGCTGGGATCGGTCTTTGCCTCAAATTCATGGGGCCTACGATGAATTCAGGCATGTGAGCATCAATGTGAGCTTTTGCTTTGAATTTTCACACAATTTTGCACTGCAATTTGCTTCACATTCAAAAACTCAAAATTATATGAATAGTTCAACATTTTGTTAAATACACAAAGTCAAGTTTTTCCAGAGAGTTAAAAGAAGCAGCTTGTGAGATAAACTTTGACCTCGGTGTACCCCTCTAAATACATACAGTACATGCAAGTATATTACACATGCGCAGATACTTGAATGCATGCTCGCACGCATAAATATGCGTGAGGGCAAGTCTGATAGTGTCAGCTCAGGCAGCTGTTTGCACATGTGTGCTCAGTGCTTTGCTTGAGTCCATGTGTGTATGTGTTTGTGTTTGTGAGTGAGGTGACTGTGGTTGGGGCCAACCTGAGCGCTCCTCCTTAATGTGTCTGGGAGGTCCAGAGGAGTCGAGGGCTTTGGAGGGAGTGGATGTGTCTGCGCTGAGAGATTTATAGGCTTCAGCCAGGATCACTCTCTTTCTCTGGTGCCAAGTTAAGCAGTAGCATAATTAAAACCTCAGAGGAATCCTTTTGAAGTCAACAATGGGCTCTTAGGCGAACCTTAATGCAAACACACATACTGTACGCACGACAAACACACACACAATCTAAGTCATGCACACACTTGCACTTTGTTTTTGCTCTCACACTTGCAGAAATACACATGCGACCACACACATATACTGTGTGTCCATGTATCTTCACACACTCTGGAAAGATGCAGGGTAGATTAGATTAGAGCTCTATTTGTTGTCGAGGAGGAAATTCATTTCCACAGCCAGCCAGTTGCAGGTACATTCATACAAGACAGTTATTACTCCAGCACATGATTTGACACAGACCAACACACCATCACAGAGGGGATGCACTCATTGCAAGAAGACATTTCAAATAGCTGCAGAAGAAGAAAAAACAGTCCTGGGTGCTATTAAAGGTGGTGACAGCATATGGGCAAAATTATGCATCAATAGCAAATGTGCGACTTATCCTCTATCTGTGCACATAGACAGAAATGACATTTCCCTAAATGCTCTCCCTCAGTGTATACTAACTTCATCTTTGTCTATGCACGCACACACACACACACACACACACACACACACACACACACACACACACACACACACACACACACACACACACACACACACACACACACACACACACACACACATACACATTCATACACGCGCACAGACACACACACACACACACACACACTGTACAGGACAATTACTCACATTAAACACCAACAGATGCCATCTTGATTAAATTTGACCGCACAAACACAAATGGAGGTGAGCGGGTCTGCGTCGAGGGTTCCCAGAGCATATGCCGTGCAGGTCGTCAGGAGCCCAGAAAAGAGGGAAGGATCTGAGACCGCCTGCTGTTGTTGCGTTGCTGACAACACACCATGGAAAATACCCTCAGAGCCCTTGTGATGGTGTGGCCGTGACCCACCATACGGCCCTGCTCTGAGACTTGGCCCAAAACACTGAGAGATGTAAACACAGGAGGAGCAACTACAGTAGATGTTAGCAATTTGCAGCGTGTGTAGGTCCTGACCTTGCTAAGTGAACAATAGTATTGCTGTGAAGACATGATGCAGGTGTAAATTGGGCAATCCCGGCTTTTTCTATAATGAGCTATTTCTGCATAGAGTTTTTTTTCACAGCTCTTGACTTCACATCAAAGTGAGAAATAGTAGAAGCTTCTGTATCCCAAGGTTGCAAAGTCAAGTTAGATTCATGCCCTGGACCCATACTGGCATAGATCAAAAGTATTGGGCCTTGTAATATGATCACAGTGGGAGTTCACAATGTGAGCTAACTCGCTCTTTAGAGGGGGAGGGTGCGGGGTGATGAAAATAAATGTGTGATCCTTATCTGCCATTGCCCATAACCCATGCAGGCATGGTGGTGGTATGCATCGATAAACTCATAAACAAACTGTAATTACTAGCCCATTAGAGTCAGGCCCTCACAAACACAGGCTCATAATCCGCACACAGGAGGGATGGAGGCTTGTCGCGCATTTTCATAGAACCCACTGAGCTCAAAAAGTAGAGCAAAATACTTAATGATTTGTGACTGGGGGACCAACATCCATTTGGATATAAGAAGCTTACACACTCTCAAAAGAGATGTAGCAATGTTGACGCTCACGCTCGTCATTGTACACACACAGCTACATTTATAGAGGAGGTGATCAGAAAATGGACAGCAAATTGATGTTTTATTTGAGGTGAACAAACATGTCTTCCTCTGCTGGGAGTAATCAGGGAAATAATCACTTTAGCCATGGCAACAAATGTACTTCAGTTAGTTTTAAGATGATAGTCTCTTTGTTTGAACTGGACCCTGTGGAGTATGGTTTGCTCTCCCTCTACGTCTAGACAGAAAGTCTCTTGACAGTCCTGTCCATACTCGCTCTGAGACAAACCCAAGTCCAGAGGGATTGAATGCAGGAACCTCGAGTTCATTCATTATACAAGACAAGTATCTCTCCAGCTCTAGATGTCACTCTACAATCCTAACCAGGCCTGCCGTGTTTTGAATGATACCATGGCTTTCCTGTGACATTTTGGACATTAATATTGCAGGGATTCCTTATATCCCCTCTCCATACCCTTATGTATTCTTATGGACTCCTTCAAAGGCTCCGGTCAGGTCCTCTAACCTGGGATATATGGGTCTCTATGTCCATCCTTTGCCTCCTAGTTGGACAGGAGGGATATGCTATGATCCACTGAGTGTGTACATGTCTGTATGTGTATACACTGTATGTGTATACGGCTCTTCTACCTAAATCTATCTCATTCCTAACCTTCAGTGGATGCAGTATGACTGAGTGATCAAGCAAATCAATCCCGCATCTACCTCAGTTCCTCTCTATGGTGACATTTCACCAAACCCCAGGCATCCAGGCCGCCCTGATCCTCCTCAGCCCATGTTTATTCAAGAGACAGGTGCGCCAGGTCAACAAAAAAGGAGGAATTTTATCCAGGGTGCTTGGGCAATATTGTTATCAGTAAGGGTAGAGACAATTAGCATACATAGCAAAAAATGCAGAAAGCTTTATTTAGAAATACAACTACCTCTGTTGGTTTATTATAATACATGGAAAATTTGCAGATCTGCAATTTTGAATTTTTTTTCTTTTGTCTTAAAAAAGACACCTTTTCTATTTTAGTGTTCCACAAAGACACACTAAAAATGATTATTCATGATCATTTTGTAAAATGCTTTATTACACATTCACACTTTATAAAAAATATAGATATGATAAGTATCCTCTCACTGGATCATCCCTCCAGCATTTTTTATTATTATTACAAATTATAACTTTATTTTGATTATGGCCAAACAGATTATATATAAGAAACTGTGAATAATTATGTCAAACTTTCTCTGGTTTCATCCCTTAGAGGATTTGCTGCTTTATGTGATTTTAGAACATTTTATTGTAAACATCTTTGAGTTATATTATAACTGCTGAGTAGCAGAAAACAAACAATCTGGACTATGGGATCTGGTGAAACAGTGATGGGAAACTTTCTGCTGCTATAACTACTTTCTGGCACTTTATTGGCTAAATAATTAATTAATTAATTAATTAATTAATTAATTAATTAGAATAAAACAAATTGTCATTAGTTGTAGAATATATTTTACTCTAGTCATATTTATAATATTAAATAGGAAAACTTTTCAGTACAGTCGCAGTTGTTTGTCAATTTGACATGAAAATAATCCCCTTTTCCTGCAAAGGAAACCTTAAGAAGAAGACAAGGCAAGTTTATTTGTATAGTACTTCAACAACAAGGCAATTCAAAGTACTTTACATAAAACCTAAAACACATCAAAACAAGATATAAAAACAACATATGGCAATATAAAAACACATTTAAATACAAAAAGCAATATATTAGAAATAGAAATAAGCTAAAATAGAATGAGACTGATAAAACAGGGGAATGAAAAATTATAGTGCAGAGTAAGAGATAAACCCTAACATTTGTTTTAATAAAAAGCAGTTGCAAACAGAAAAGTCTAAAGCCATTATTTTAAAGGAAGTACGTAACATTTTAAAACTGTGCACCCTCACTAACTTTGTGAGCATTATTTAACTAAAAAAAGCCTATGTGCAAGCAGGAATAAAATGCCTTTACGTCTGATGTTGTAAATAATAACCTGCAGATGCATACGTAGATAGAGAGGTATTAATTATGGTACCTGGCGATGTGTTCAAGTGCAAAGTAATAGCCTCTGTTGTGCTAACGGGTTGTTAATGCGTTTGGTGTTTGACCGGTGCTGAGCTCTCTAATATGTCTGTAGGGACACGGGAGGTTCTAATTAATCCTGAGCTGACGGCCAAGCCAGGATATCCCCTGAGAGGCATCAGGAAAAGCAAGGAGTATCACCACACTTTTTTCCACAGATTAGACTCAACATCCTCTCTGGGATGCTGAAATGGGATGCTGGGCTAAAGGGCTGTAATTGGTCCTTTTCTCACCTGGCTAAGTGAAAAGAGGATGCTTTTGTCATGTTTTTTTGGAAAATGTTCAGAGAAAAACTGAAAATGATGGGTTTTTAAATTTAACAACTTATCTGTCAATCAAATGAGAAAGAATCACTGGAGTGAGGCATAAATACAAAAAAGAATATTCATGTCCTGTCTGACATGCTCAAAAGTTTCTTCTGCTGAAAAGGTTGTCTGACTGAGGATGAATATCATGCATGTTTGTCAATATAATTTGCTCTCCCCTTCACCCCAGAGGAACATGCCAGTCCCTTAAGGATTCTGACTCAAATGCCAACATCTGTCTGGCAACAGAGCTAGAATGAGATAGACTAGGACACCTTCATCAGAGGTATTCTCTGGTTGACAGAAGCCACAAGGTGGAAATCCGGAGATGAAATAATGGACGAGCTGAAAGAGGCTTGAGTATGCAAATCCCTCACTGCACGCACCCCTGTGTTAAACAATCCATCTTGATTAATATTTCATGTAGTGAAAATCTATTAATCAGAAAAAAATGAAACTTTCTTCTTTCCCAAAGGAAGCCAAATCCCTTGTTTTTGCCTTTTCTGATACGTGCATGAGTGATGTCATTTTCTGGGCGACCATCTTGGAAAAATGCAGACAAAACATCTTGTAATAATGGACCAAAAAGAACCAGCTCCTCTTTTCTGTCTGGAGCAGAGCTCATGATAGTCTGAGCAAAGCCAGGCCAAATATGCTGAAAGTCCAAAAGCGCTAAGATCCACAAACAATTTGGCATGGCTACTCACACTTATCCCCATTCACAAACCTTCTTTTATGTATGTTTTACTTGGCACCATCCTCCCCTCCTTCCTAAGCCCACTCAACTGATAGACAGAGTGTGTGAGAGTAGCACATCATAGTACCACACTGCTCTCTACCTCATCGCTTTCATTATATTGTCATTTTGAATTATCAGCAGCGATGGACTGGCAAGGATGACTGACACATTCCTGTGAGTGGAGCAGCTACAGCCTGGCTCTCCAGCGTGTCCTGGCAAGCCCTGCTTTATGCCGTGCCAGACGGGAAAGGGCCGGCCAAGTGTCTGGCCAAGGGGCTGCACTAATACTGCATAAACAGGGGGGGAATCCCCAGCCCTCACACTGGCTGAAAACAATACATCTATGTTGAAATGCAAGGCGATATACCTGGGAAGACATGCGCTCATCCTATGATTATATGTAATTGAGTAGAAAAGTCACATAAAAAGGCTGCAATGCAGATATGGTAGGGTGAGTACATTTTAATATCTGCACTGTATCCATTACCAAATGTCAATTTCAAGTCAAGTGATATAATTGAATAAAACAGATGCTCTACTGCCAGAAATATGAGGCACTAAAACTAATGTGTCAACCTATCTGAAACGAGTGAGGGTGACAGAAAAGATATCACTATAAAATGCGGTTTTAGCAGCAAATTAGATCGTGGAGCAACGGATTTCACCATAATTTGCATTTTGCATGTAAGCAGTGTCGAGCCAAAAATACTTGGCGCAACACCACAGCGGCAGTCTCAGAGGGCTTAACAGCACCAGCAGACGAGCGCAAGAATGGAAGAGAGAGACAATGAAAATGAAGAAGGGGGAGCAAAGAATAAATAAAAAAGAAAAGAAAAAGGACATGCTAATAAAAAAGGAGTCCCAATGCAGCAGGGCGATGGCCAGGATGGGGTCTTGTGAGACGTTACATTTCACAAGACGCTGGGATCCACATCAACCAGTTAGCAGTGGTTTTACAGCTATGACTCTGTGGTGAAAACCACTTTGTTGCCTTGGATGTAAATTACATGTTCGTACAGAATCATGGGCTCTGACTCTGAAAGCATCCAAAACACTGATTCTTTGTGTTTTTGATTCACCAGACAGCACTTTCTCTAACAAAGCCTAAAAAAGATAAACGGATCTCTCATAACTAGAAAAGTCTGGGCATTATTAGAGTTTGTGTTGCCTGGTAGGGTGGAGTTGGGATAAGAGACAAAGCGAACATGAAGAAAACACAGACACTCTCCATACTCTGTTTCAGCTACTTTTTTTGATTAGAAGACAAGGTCAGTCAGCGTTCTTGTAATTTCCTCATAACTGCAATACTTTAAAAGACAAAGACCCCGCAGTTCACATATAAAAATGTTTTAAAAAGTTGAATATGGTGTGAAAAGCAATGTTTTTCTGAGTTGTCTGCAAAAACATTGACAGAAAGAAGGAGACTAGTAAATACGACAACTAAGGCACGGGGCCAGGGTATGAAGGCATGAATTTGTTTGAATAATATTCCTAACATCTGTAGCCCAATTTATGAATTGGGGAAACAGATAAAATTAATAGAGGAGACTTCAGGTGAACTGCATCAACTGCTTTTCCATGGAAAATAATTGTACCTTATCTTACTGTGTCCCTTAGATATTCCTTGACAGTTTTATGCTGGTATGAACATATCCACAATAAATTAAAGTCCAGTTTCTAACTGTGTGTAAAAGAGAAATGAACCCTCTGCAAGACACACACACACATCAGTTTCCCACACCCTTCGCTGCGAACATTGTGAAATCCTTTACTAATTTGTATCGGGGCACTGCTAGAGAAGGATTTGTTGCACCTCATTCAATCCACATTATCTTTGGCATATCTTTGCACACACCCACCCACGCACACACACGCATGCACACTCACACACACACCCTCTCTCTTTCTTGTGCCCTACAGTAAGTGCCAGCCCCCCCTTGTGAAACCGCAGCTGGGTCTCTTGCAAATCAAACTGGCTGTCTGGGGCTTACCATCTCTTTGGCCAACGAGCACAGAGGTGGGCCCCAAACGAGAGATAAACACACACATACACGGCATCATCCTGCTTGTGTGTCTCTGCATGCTTGGTCTTTTTCCAGTTAAAAGTCTCATTGTGGATTTTTTGTGCGCAGCCACTCAAACCCAAGCTCACCTCACTGTGATTCTTGGAACACACTCACACTGGTGTCAAACTTCTTGGAACTAGACTGAGGCAGATAGGAAGGTATTGTCAGGTATTTGTTCCTATCCTGGTAAACGTACAGTGTATCTTAGTGTTTACAAGGACCTGTTGACTCGTTGCACAGCACACAAATTCAGATGAAAAACTTAAACAGTTCAATTAGAGAGCAGAAACTGTCCTTTGATTTTGGTGTGAAAAGAGAGCAGATCTCTCTTATGTAAAAGACTGTCTGAGGGATGAAAATGAATTATGAACGCTGCTTTTCTCTCTCTCTCTCTCTCTCTCTCTCTCTCTCTCTCTCTCTCTCTCTCTCTCTCTCTCTCTCTCTCTCTCTCTCTTGCACTCCCTCTCTCTCTCTCTTGCACTCCCTCTCCCTCTCTCCATAATTTCAGTATTAAAGAGAATGAGTGTTTAAGGCCACAGCTGAACTGACTGAGGACTGGTCGCTTAAACTAACTCTGCCCATAAACATCCTGACGCCAGTTAATTGTTGGTTTGGAGATCAGACCCTCACACCCCCACACCCCCCTCAATCTTCCTTTCTTTCTCTCACACTCTCTCAGTCTTTCAACCCATTCTTAAACAATGAATGTAATTTTTTATAGAAAAAGTGAGATAGACTGTGTGAGGCATAGAAAGACAAGGAAAGAAAGGGGATAAAGTGAGGGAGAGATTGCAGGCAGTGGTGGTGTGAGAAGGGGCGTATGGCACCCATTATCTTGTTTATTAAAAGCAAGTTTCTTGCCTTTCCTCCCTCCTCCCCATGCAGCTGACCGCAGATATTTCCAAGGGCCTCGCTCTGCTGTTCTGTGCCTACTTCACAGGCTGCTGGAGGGGTCACAGAAGTTGAAACCAGAGAGTGTCAATCGCCTGTTTTGCTTTGTGACCCAAAGGAGGCATCTCCAAAGCAAAAAGAAAGAGTGCATGTTTATCAGCTGTGCAAACTCGTTTGCATGTGCATAGCTGAGCATAATTTATGTGTGCATGTGTGTTTATTGATCCAGTCCCCATGAAAGAAATTATGAAGGAGGGAAAGTCAGATTTGTCAGTTGTTGTGCATCATCAGTGTTAACAGAAGGAAAACTGCAAAGCCTGCAGCGCAATACATTGCAGAAGAGGGGAAGTCCGTGCTCTGTTTTGGAGGACGAAGTATCTTTTTGTGTTTTATCTTGGCAATAAAATAGATGTTTACTAATTCAGAGGTTTACTAATTCATAGTTTAGGTTTTGTCCTTCGAAATTGTAATTGACTGTTCTCTAAGCCTTTTCCCCATTAGTCACTGTTGCTCCCCGAGTCAAACTTTCTGCTCTCACAACTTATAATGCATTGTACAATAAGATTCACAACTGGAAAATTATTTTTGATTTTGTTCTAATTTTTTAAACAATGGGCTGTAAATACCAGATGATAATGGACAAAATCATAGCTATCGGCTATTCAGGCTGAAATGATCAGCTGGCAGATTTTATCAGCTGTACTAGTACTTGTATGTTAGTCTATTAAGCTAACATTAGCTTTATGAGTTAAAAATGCTGTCTGTGTTTTGCAGTGTAAAGCTGGTAACAGGTATGATAAGGAAAAATATCTTAATTCCTTCTTACATAACCCTGTTTGGCGGCTTACCTTACAGATTTGGACAAGCAAGACAATAGCCAAATTTATGCGTGTCTTTCACTTTTAACATTACCAAAAAAAAATGGCTTTTAGGATGAGGACTAAATGTTGTTTTTGCAAAACATAAACTTATCTTATGTAGATACTGTTTTTAGCTAGGGTTACTGGATTCTAACCTTCCCTAAATTCAATAAAAAGTAGGACAGAGATCGTAATATTACCCTATATTTTGATATAAGGGCCAGTTTCCACACAATAGGGAAATACTACATATTAATCTCCTATTGTGAATGGGACTTTTTCCTGACATTATCCCCATACCCCCTTAAGTACAATTGATTTAAGTTGCATTACAAAATATAGTTGTCTCTTAAGTATAAGGTTAACAAAATGTTTTATTATTTGAAATTTTAAACCTGTTATTTTACCTGTTTGTACTACTATGTACAATATGCTTCGGCAATACTGTACTCAATATGGTCATGCCAATAAAACCTCTTTAATTGAATTGAATTGATAAATGCCCCTTGACATTGGAAATAGCTGTGTCCTAAATGTTAACAGTAGCTACTATTGTCGTTAGTAAACCCGTTAGCTTGACATGCTAACATTTGCGGATAATATTAAAACAGATAACAGATTAATGTGTCAGTGCTCAAACTTATTTTAGGGATGCAAAGTTGGATTACCAATTTTGAAAAGGGGGCAATTACACCTGGGATCCAAGATCTCTGGGGCTCTCAAAACCCCCAGGCTTTGTTTGTGTCAGTTGGTTTATGGCAGTTTATTGAAAATGGTATCACCTGACATGCTAACTGCCTAAAGGTGGCTCTTGGTTTTGCTTTTACTTAATTTAAAGCTGTGACCAAAAGAGGGGCCCTGTTTCCAAATCTAGTTTTAAGACTTTTATTATTTTAGCTGTGTTGATATGTTGCATAAATAATGCGTTTATACAAAATATTATTATGGAAAATCTGGACTTCAGGAATATTCAAAAATAAAACAGTGCAAATTGGACACAAAGTAGGAGAAATGATTTCAAATAAATAGGAGCCAAGTAGCAAATTTTTGCCCCAGAGTACCCTGGTAGGTTCATCCAAGATGTGTTTTGTTGGAACAGGTCAGGCGGGCTTTAACCACTGCTGTGAAGGAAAGCACGAAAACCTCACTGAAGTCACTTAAACATATTTTTTTAATTTTACCCAGCATAACTCATTCATTTAGAAATGAATCCACATGTTATCTATTACACAAACTGTAATGAGTAACACCCCACACGTTGTCCATAGTTTTGCTTCATATGATTTCCATACTGTGTCAAGATGCCCACATGTTACCCAACAGACACTGAATGGTACTACTGTATATGAAGTGAGACAATTTTACTGCTGGTAAAACTGCCTGTAAAACATCTGAAGCATTTCTGTATCTCGTCCATCTTCTGTTTAAATGCGATTCAGACTTTAAGTATTAACAGCGCAAATCCACCCTGAAACTAAATTCATATGTTTTTCATCAGCAGCGATCAGTTCACAATATGAATTGTGCACATGAATGAGTTAATCCGAAAGCTACAAATAAGGCAAGAGGCAATTATGACGCCACTTGTATATTCTGTTCAGATGAAGTGTCGACACTGGGTAGACAGTTCTCAGGGTGATTTTCTTGTGTTGTGGGTATTTCTTCTGGAGAACTGTTAACACTCTGCAGATTTAAAAACTTATTTATGAGTGCTTAAAAAAAGATATTTATGCCAGTCATATATTCATTGCAGTTGTTGCAGCTCCAGATCATTTCTGTCATAAACATCACAAATTAACGTCTTGGTATGTGTGGTTTACAGTTTTGGGGAGAGACTCGGTCATGTTTGCGTACACAGACTGAAGTGTCATGAGGAGATCATTAGAACAAGAGTTCAGTTTCTCAGCCAGAGTTTTACCCCTAACCCTAATGTTTTGTTTGGGGTCCCGGAGACTACGGGCCATCTTTTACAGCTCAGAAAACATGCGTAAAATTGTTTTACTACCTTGAATCTTTACAACTTCTCAAAATGTTATGACTTGCTTATAATTTTAAGCTTATGAGGTGCCAGAAGTGACTACACAGAATAATATACTGTACATTTCCTTGTCTGTGAACGACCTTTTGGCAAACCAAATAAATATCTGTTCATCATACAACATGCAAAACATAAAATATTGTGTAATATCCGTGTCTAATGATCATATCTGTATTTTGTCAGTTTATTTAAATGTGCAATGTGGAAAAAAATGGTTGATTTAATAATTATAATTGTTTCCCTCATGCAGCAGTGAGGAGTGAAAGAGTGATGAAGTGCAGCCAACATCAGCAACAACGCAATTGCACATGGAAACAAACACACCGATGTCCTGCATGTGCTCAGGTCATTGTGCTGCATAACTATCTAACACATCGACAGCAGGAAAACAACCGTTATTCAATTTGCACCAAGCAAATCTCTAAGGCTGTTCAATTCATCAGGGCAATTACTGCTACAAAGTGCTGGAGGTTATCTCCACTCGCCACATACTACATTCATTCAGACATAGACCATCAGCTCTGTTATGAATCAGGGTGCTGCCTGCATGGCTGCACAATGGCCTTTTAGTGCAGCAAGAGACTGGGTGGTCCAACTGGTTGACACTGCCCAGCACAATCATGGACCCTGCTGTACTGTAAGTCCTGCAATGTTTCTCAAGGACGCTGATTTCAGATCATTGTGAGTTTAGCTCTGATGAAATCCATACTCACTCTGAAGTGGAAAACTAATGCTGATAACATATCAGCACCAGGAAAAACAAAGCAATAGCTAAGTTGCCGGCAGCCACAGCAGGGCGCAGCTCCGCCGGGTCTGGTCTGTTGGGCTCTGTTTGCATGTCCTGCTTCGTGATCCCTTCTAATTGGCTATCATTACACTCCACATTACCCTATCAGGGCATGGCTAGAGGGGGAAACAGACCATGGTGGTGGATGGTATGCTTTGGTAAGTCTGAATTACACAACTCCGGGGCCATGACTAATATTGGCGCAGTCGATAACTGCTAATGTAAGCAATGGAACAGATGCCCACGATGGAATAACAACAAATATAGTCCAGTTAACCTTCTCGCAAGGCTGCCTTTGACCAGTCAGAGAGGCACAGGCTCGGTCAAGCGCACATGATGGCTCTCATTCAGCAGTGATTGTGTTTCACTCTGTTGTGTTAAGTGTTTATTAGTTTTAGCTGTTTGGTGTTTGTTTTTTTCTTTTTCTCATTTTGTGTGTGTGGCTGCGCATGGCCATGCATATTTATCTGTGTGTGTGTGTGTCCCTTGTTCTGTGTGGTCAATTGTGTTTATGAAACCCACCACCACAACATTAAAAGTGGAAAAGCAATCCTTTATGGTAATAATTGGTCCTCAGCCGAACAAACAAAAGTATGTTTATACAAGTAAAATCATGAACAAGGAATCACTTGAGAAAAAGTAAGATAAAGACGAAACAACAAAGATTAATTCCATACTTTTTTGTGACTCATGAGTTTAATTGTTTGTTTTTGTTTGGAGAGTCTGCTTATGTTAATTACGCTCCCCTCTGTTTGAGAAAAATAAGAGTCAAAAATATTTTTCAGCACAAACACAAACACTTTGACAGAATGCAAACATGAGAATACTCCCCCCCACCACCACCACAAATCCACACCTCTCAGCCCCACCGCTCGCACACTGAAGGAAATTAAACATCTGTCTTCTCTCTCCCTCACTCCTGCAAAACTTGGCATCTTTGAGCAATATTTCTTTCTTCTTCTCCATATTTTTTTTTTCCTTGGTCAGGTCTGGGATTCCCTTGCCGCAGCCGAATTCAATTTACTGCATTTTTTTTAGCTCAGTTCTTCTCCGTCTTCTCATACAGGAGACTTGGAGATAACAGTGCTGGGACTGAAGGCCCAGTCCAAAAAGCTACAGGACGAGACTCGGTCGTCTTTAGACCCGATAGATGAGAATGTAGCCTTGACCCATGTGCTGAGCTGCCGGGTCGCTTGATTGAAGTGCACCACACTTGAGAACATCAGCGCCTTGCATCCATTGAAATAATAAGCTGACCCAGAGAGCTGCTCGCCTTTGAGCTGTAGCCAAGCCATCTGAATCCACTCTGCCCAAATGAGGGCTTATTTTTCAAAGCGTCTCTCTCATGTGCGCCGGCCGACCCTGCACCCTGTGTTATGTGTGTACTATATGTGTGCGAGTTAGTGAGTGAAAGGGCGGCGAAGGCCGTATTGGACAGGAGTAGATCACGTCTGTAGCTAAACAGTTTGTTAGGTGAGTCACATGTTCCTGGAAAGCTGCGTTTTCACAATTTGGCTAAGTCAGAGTTTTTTCATTCCAGTTGTTTCCACAAAGTTTGGTTTGGTGATTATTTTTAACCTTTAAGATTTAAAGACGCAACATTTCTTTCTCTTGTCACATACAGACAACCTGAAACAGGATGAGACATGATGTAATGAGACTGATAAGAAGTATTCAGAAAGTGCATGTCAAATTTGTGGTTATCTGAAAATCTGTAAACGTCAAGAATGTACCAGTAAATCATGCTGTGGTTTGAAAGTCGATACAATGATGAAGAGGCAGTGATTCAGTGCAGTAACCACATAATTTGCTCAGGTTTTCACAAACTTGGTGTTTGGGTAAAACATTTAAATTAAGAGATAAAGGGATAAACGTTAAAATAAATAAGTGTCCATTCAATATTAAGAATGGGATTAAAGGCAAAAAAAAGTTTTTCATTCATGACTCTGAGTGTCACAGTGACCCAGGATGCCATGTAGGGTCACTGCATAACTATAAAAAAGACCTCCATGTATATTATACATAGAAGTCTTTTTTTATTCTTTTGAATCCCCAAAGCATTCAAGTAAGCTTTCACACTTTTCTGACATTTTATTAACATAATTGATTAATCAAGATAATAGGGTTAGATTGGATGGTGGATTAATTGATACTACTACAACTTCTATTTTATAATATTAATCATTAGCTGCAGCCCTACTTTTCTTAATTAGAATGAAGCAGGGATTTTAGTCACAGTCAGAGCACCTGGATAATATAAGTGTGTGTTTTCAAACTGATGAAACACAATCATGTCAATACAGTCCATACAGAATTTCCTCCAGAATCTTACAAAATAAATACATTCAACATTTGTTGAACTAAATTCCTAAGACGTTGATAATCTGGGGACCTAAAGTCAGAGCTACTGATCAGAAAAGTTGGAGAAAAGTTAATCTTATTTAAGTCTTTCATGGTAAACGTATCAAAACAGCACAGTAAGGACTTTGTTTATTAGATATCGTACTGGAGAGGTTCTCAACATGGTTTCCATTTTCAGTTATTTCATACGAACCAGTGAGATGTCTCAGGCTCAGGCTTCACTAATAACACTCGCTAACCAGTGTGTCCCAGCGTTTGACTCCCCCTGCCTCTGTTTTATTTTTTTCCACTTTGACGAGTCTTTACAACATCTGACATGTGTTTGAATTCAAAAGGCCAAGTGGAGACTCCTCTTTTTCCATGCTCATCTATCCATGTGGGTTTTTTCATTCTTTCTGTAACTCACTCCTGATTAGAAGTGTCGGTCGGGCCATCGTCACTCTGCAGCACTAACCTGCCCCACCCACACAGGCTGCAGTACGGTAGCCAGTCAGCAGAATACATGAATGGGAATCTGTAGTGGACATGTGACAGGGCAGTTCACTTTTTTTTAACAGTTGTTGCACAGAGAAAGAGTTAGAGTCATGTCCGGAAGGAGATATATGTCAATCAGTGGTCACTTCCCCCACACCTCATGAGAGGAGAGAGAAGAAGAAGAGTGCAAAAAGAAGAAGAGGAAGAGGAGAAAGAACAGGGAGAGGAGAGAAAGACGTCACCATGCAATCTGCTCCCTCAGCACAGCTTCTCAGATGTGGTCTGGCACCTAGTTCACAAAGCCAACCAGATCCACACATTGCCTTCATATATCTCTGGAAAGGGGTGAGGAGTGTGATGGGGAATAGAGGAGGGGGTAAAGGGAGAGAGAAAAACTGGGAGCGAGTGACAGGGGAAGAGTGGTGTGTGTGTGTGTGTGTGTGTGTGTGTGTGTGTGTGTGTGTGTGTGTGTGTGTGTGTGTGTGTGTGTGTGTGTGTGTGTGTGTGTGTGTGTGTGTGTGTGAGGTGGGGTGGGGGGGTTGGAGAAAAAAGGGAAGAGCAAGTCTTTTGTGTTTACTCACACCGAGTCGCTGCCAGAAACTTTAGACCACATAAGCGATTCACTTTTGTCGTCTTTGCTGACCCAGTCCCATGTAAAAGATTGATGAGGGAGATGATGAACTAAAATAAACCAATCTCCCAGTCACTCACACAGACAGGCAGCCAAGGAGGCAGGCAAGCAGACAGGCAGGCCCTCTTCAGTGAGCAAAACCAGCCCCAGATCTCTGTTTCAACTCTCGTCTTTTCTCAAACAGAGAAGGTCTGGCCAGTCAATCAGCAGCAGCCTGCTGCCCTCTTTTGTCAATATTATAGCTTTGCTAAACACTTATTGTTTTGATCGCTGTAACATAAGACTTTTAAACTTCTTAAAGGCCTACAGAATTGTGGATTCCCAGTGAATAAATTAAGTTATGACATCTGATAAAAATCTCTTTTTAAAATGTTCATGTGGTCAAGCTTTTTTTATTGATTTCACTGTGAGTTTTGCACAAGGAGCAAATACAAATGATCTGTTACACTGGTAAAAATGTGCTTTTGAATATGCAAGACACCCAGCTTTAACTACATGTAATATATTCTCTTTACCAGAATAATAATGTGATATTAAATTAATAACATGACACAAAATATATGGTGTAACTACACTTCCATTGCTTCAACAGTATACAGAACTTACAGCTTTTATGAATCCATAAAATGATGTCTTGTTTTAACGAGAAAAGAAATTCATTGCTACCGTAATTGGTAAGTGCCCAAATCATTAAGCCCTAATGCGGGGCATTTCCTTTGGAGGTAGTTTCCATTTAAGAGACAAGTGTCTAATTGGTGAGTTGTTGAAAAGCACCACTACCTCCCCAGAGATCGTTTCTGAAATCATATAGAGGATATTTCCCTTTCAATTAAAAGCTACAGTAGGCCTATCCAGGTTTGATTTAATTGAATGCGTTTATTCAAATCGCGGGGGGTAGGGTGGCTGCACCGTGATTCCATTAAGGGTGGTGTAATATTACGAGGCCAGTGTGAAAATATCACTCTGTCTCAGGAAAATGGAGCAATATCAGAAATAGATTGCTTGAAAAACACTCCAAAGTACTAGACGGCGGCCGGCACGGGTGCAGATTGAATAAACAATGTTCAGTGCAGAAAGCATAATGCTGAATAAAGATGACCTGCTGTTGTCGCTGCTGCTGCTGTATTTGAATATTATTGGAATTAATTTGTCAGCCGATACTGAACATTGACTATTTGTCCAGAGACTGAATAGATCTGCAGTATTGGAAGTAATGCATGTGTGGAATATAGTGAGTGAAAATGTTTGTGTGTGAGTGTGCGAAAGCCGCAGCTGGGATAAATCATGGTCAGGACAACATGGGTGGCAACCAGTATCCCTGAAATTCAGTGTTTAGTACATCACTCAAAACAAGTTCAGTTTCACTTGAATTACATTGACTCATAATAGGAGAAAGCCTGAGACAAAAAGAGACTTGATACTTAGTCAAATCACGATTGGATCTTAAAAGTAAAAGGTGAAGAGTTATCTCTCTGTCTTCATCTCTCAGTTTCTTCTGACAACCCTCCTGCTCCCTTCTCTCTCTCTCTTTCTCTCTCTTTTTCTCTCTCTCTCCCTCCATCTCTCTCCCTGACAGGTGTCACACCCACACTGTGGCCTCTGGGCTGCAGTAGCAGTGCAGCGCGCCGAGATAAGGGCTGTACGGAGACAAGCGCACATCCTGTATGAGGTTAGGGCCCCACCAGCACAGCACCCCGCTGCAATGTATGTGTGTGCGTAAGTGTGTGTGTGTGACCGCAGCTCCTTCCCGTCTCCACGCCAATGAGGACAGAGCCTGTGGTTGCCAGGCGCAGGTGTGTGTATGTACGCGCCGACAAAAAAGAGACCTGAGAAACTCTGCCGCGTTCTGATCTCATGGTCGTTTTGATAAGTCTGTAAGCAAACAAGGTCAGAAGGGGTGAGGTGGCCCTGCCGTTATGACGGCGGTCTACAGATGTCATGATATCCCTGTATTCGCCAGCTTTCAACTCTAGTCAGCGTGGCTTGTCTGCGGTTTGAGATGACATTGTTCAATACAAAGGTTTCAGACTGTATTTCATTGTCAAATATCCTCACTGATCTTCTCCATGCTGTTTGGCACTTAGGGAGGGGGGAGGCCTGTGAAACTTGTTGGTGGCCCAGGATTGAAATTCAAATCAGAGTTGCAAACCCATTTGTCAAAGACAATGTGTGTGTATAAGCTGAACTTTGACAGCAAAAACCAAGTTTATTCACACTTTCTTCACACATCTTGGACTGCAATGCCCTCTCATGGCTGCACAAGTATACACCCCGTGTGTGGTTTAAATGGAGAGGAAAAGTGAAAGCAAGCCTCCCACAATGCCAGTAAGATATTATGTTGAATAACGGTGGATGTGTTCAAGGAGAAATATCACATGTTGTCAATATGGAAAGGATTTTTTTGCTTCCTGCTCTGTACTGTAAATTGCTCTGCCTTCATACAAGGCTTGCTGCAAAGAAGAGGCTTCTAATGTGTGCATCATCACTGGTGTTGACGTGTGTGTATTTATATATGTTTACCCACTTTGTGTGAACTTATGAATTTATGTATGCGCACATGCAATAACACATTTTTCAATATTCTTGAGGCTGTGATATTGCTTGAAACTACTAAAGTTGGGGTGCCCCAAAGGCCTAATGGTTAAGATGCATAACACATAACGTCAACATCAACAGTTTGACCCCCTGGCTGGGCTACATGCGTGGCACACCATACCCCTTTCTTCCTCTTCCCATTGCCTGTCTATACACTGTCTGTCAAATAAAGGCAAGAAGTCTGAATAAAACTATTGAAGTTTATGCATGCTTGGCATGCTCACATGCACACACGCTTGCTGCCTCACACACACGCACACACCGGATATCATCTACAGGCCATCTCACAGGCCATCCCATCAAAGGAGCGACTATTTCTCTCACTCCCTGCCTGGCTTTTTCTCTCTAAATCTGACACTGCTCTCATAATAAGCAGCCTTGCATATCAGCTTCTTGGAAAGAGATGCAACTGCTCAACTGAAGGGAAGGCAGGAGGGAAGGAAGAGGGGTGGGGGGGTAGAAAAAGGAGGGGCAGGTGGGGGGGATAGAAATCGCAAAGACTTCTGTCACTTCATGAAAAATAGCTTCCCCTTTGGACGGAACTTCACAGGCCACAATCAAGCAGTGCCAAGACGCTGCAATCGTGGCAAATCAAGTCAGCATCTATTAATAATATTTCTGGGGCTGCTGCGGTGAGTGCGCGGCGTGTCCTCCCGCTGTCACAGCCCCGTGATGGAGCGCTGCCTTTATCTCA